>NC_066583.1:208208199-208513191 GCF_024323335.1 Lathyrus oleraceus
CTAATTGGTTAATTTCACTCACTCAATTGCTTTTGTGGCCTTTGTCCACTTCTTGATATGTTTTCATGCATTAGCTATAGATCTGAATTATCATAGTGGTTGATGTAAATCTCACCACATCCTTAGTGATTGAATTGTAAGACTTCTATGCTTATTATAGGGTTAACCCCTCACTAGCGTGTTGAAGCTGTTCTCACATGGTGGATTGTTGGTTCAGGTTGAGTTTTCTCCCGTTGATAATGTAAGACCGTAAAGGCTTTTGTTTAAAATCAATCCACTCATTGTTTGGAAATCTTTTAGCCGAACTACGGCATTTTTATCCTTATCTTTCATGAAAGGTACGTAGGCAATGGGTTTCATCCATCCAAACACAAAAATAACTAACTTGTACATTCTTTCTCTCATCCCTTCAATCAATGTTTACACAAAAATATTTCATAAACAAATAATTGATACAACAAGTTGTGAAAAGAGGTTCCCTTAGAGTACTAAGGATGTTGTGGGTGCCTAACACCTTCCCACAACATAATTACCCCCTTACCCAGATCTCTGACCTTTTATTAGTTTTTTATGCGTAAAACTTCTTAGGCTTTTGTTCGCTTTCTAGCCATTCCTTTGGATAAATAGAAGTGCGGTGGCGACTCTATCTTTGTATGCTTTGCTTTTGATTTAATCAATAAATCATAAAGTGACGAATACACCGCTACAAACGTTCGTGATCGCTCCGTAGATATGCATAAAGGGTTTCAATCGCCATAAGAGGGAACGATTCTATCAATGATCATGCCCATTCGTAAGGACACTAAAGGAGAAAATTTTAAATTTCGTTGCGTTTTGGATCGCTCTTCCCCTTTAGTGGTATCAGAGCCACTTATGAAACCATGCATCTGATAGCTATTTATTTTTTGTATTTTATGTATTAATACGATTAAAAGACATAATGAATCAAAGAATAAACGAGTAATTAAATTTGACATCATGTGTGTATGATTTGGATGATTGATGTTGACTATACTTCGGAATCCGATGTTAGTATGGTGAAGCAGCGATACATCGATCGTCCATAGGTTACACAATTGAGATCGATCAAGTTATATATATATATATATATATATATATATATATATATATATATATATATATATATATATATATATATATATATATATATATATATATATATATATATATATATATATATATATGATATAAGTAATTCTGATGTAAAATACGGTATATATGATATAATGTTTATGTTTCGTTCATTCAAACACTTAATGGTTGTTTTCCTTTGAGCAATCAATGGTCATTTGCTTCTTGATCCGACATTAGTATGGTGAAGCAATGATGTGTTGATCAATCATACTGAATTAATAATCAAGGTGTGTTTGAGGTCTGAAATTGGTGCATTAGGGTTCATGACGGTACAAGGGTTATGATGTCAAAGAGTTATGCGATTAGGGTTGTGACTGTGCAAGAGTTGTGCTTTAAAGTATCAAGTGTTGATGCGAAAAACGATGTCGATTTCAAATGAATTGTTCATTAATTAACAGAATTAATAAATAATAATAATGTGTTTATTTAATTAACAGAATTTAAAAATAATAGTAATGTGATCGGTTGCCGAAATTTAATTTGGTTTATTTAATTAACAGAATTTAAATTAATAATAATAATGTGTTTATTATTATTGTCAAGGAACTTAAGGGGTTTATTTGCAAAATTTTCAGATATGGAAAGACAAAAAAGGCATACAAAGAAGTACAACTTCCGACAGCCCGATCTGAAAGAGTTAAGGAATCTGACATCTTATGTATTAGATCCCTTGGGTTTCAAAGCTCGTTATGGGAAGCTTCTGCCTCTGCTGACTACTCAGGTTGATGAAGGGTTGATGGGCACCTTGGTGCAGTTCTATGATTCTCTGTATCACTGCTTCACTTTTCCAGACTTTCAGCTATTGCCTACCCTTGAGGAGTATGCTCATCTTGTGGGTATTCCTATTCTGGATCAGTTGTCGTTCAGTGGCTTGGAGAGTATTCCTACTTCTCAAGAGATAGCTGACATGTTGCACATAGATGAATCCTTGGTTAAAGCTCATATGACTACCAAAGGTGGAATTCAAGGTCTCCCTTCTGAGTTCCTCGTCGCTCAAGCTACCGTTTATGGGAAGGCCATGAGTGAGGATGCCTTTGAGGCCATATTTGTGCTTCTCATCTATGGATTGGTATTGTTCCCCAACATCGACAAATTTGTGGATGTGAATGCTATTAGGATCTTCTCTGCTCTTAATCCCGTTCCGACTCTGTTGGGTGATACCTATGTCTCTTTGCACCTGAGGAATGCAAAGGGTGGTGGCGCTATTGTGTGCTGTTTGCCTCTGTTGTATAAGTGGTTTATTTCTCACTTACCTCAGACGGTTGCTTTCAAGGAGAACAAGGGATGTCTACGGTGGTCTACGAGACTCATGTCTCTCACTAATGATGATATCTCTTGGTATGATCGTGCATATGATGGTGTCCAGATTATTGATTCTTGTGGTGAATTCTCCAATGTGCCTCTTCTTGGTACATGTGGTGGAATTAGCTACAACCCTATCTTAGCACGTCGTCAGCTTGGGTTCCCCCTAAAGGATAAACCTAATAACATTCTGTTAGAAGGTGTGTTCTTTCAGGAGGGTAAAGATCCCCAAGGCCTGATGTAACACCCTTCTAAAATACCTCAAATATTTAATTAAATAACAAATATAAATCAATCAGAGTAATTATGCAGTTAAGGGTGTCACACGATCATTTCACACCATTCACCATAATAACTGTCATGCTCTTTTATTAATTCAAAACATAAAGCATTTGCATAATACGCAGCGGATAGAGATCAAATCGATCATTCAAAAACATGTAACACATTACATGTAAAATTATTCAACAAGGTAAAACATCCCGTCCCGATGTTACATCTATCAGAGCATGACCCACTAAGGAGACTACACTAGACTCCAAGCACTAGCTTCTACTCAATCACTGCTCGTTACCTGAAAACATAGTTGTAAGGGTGAGTTCCTCAATCGATATAATAAGCATTATAAAATATCATGTAATGCTAAGTAAATAACACATCAATCACCCTAATCATATCACACATTCAGTAACGGCACATCAACTCAAATATTGTACTCAATACCAACACAATTCATACTCATACTCAATGCCAACACAAACACACGTATAATATTGGAATACATCCATTCATATTATACGCCATACATACATTATGCAATGAGACTCCATGCATGCGGTACCGACTATTCGTGAACATCTAGTTCACCTCACCGATCAAATCCAGATACGGCTACCAAGCTCACTAGTCCCACTCATTTGAGACCTAGTGACTCACTCACTAATTCCTCACCATGGGAATTAGCTACCACCCCAAGGGCCATGCTATGCACGCTAATCACCTAGCATGCAATCATCAACAACAATCTACAATGATTTACTCACTAATTCCTCACCATGGGAATTAGCTACCACCATAAAGGCCACAATATGCATGCTAATTCACCTAGCAATGCAACATCATCAACAACAATCCACAATGGACATATGCTCACACTCTAAGCCATAAAACAGTCCATTCACCAACACATGCATAATATATACATTCACAACATTATGCATATTTTCACACATCATCAGCATATTTATCACATAATCATATCATGTCATGCCAATTAATCCAACACAGTATTAGCACACTCTACTAATACCTATTCTACTCAAAACAACGGGAAATAATCCCTACTATATCACACACCGATATAGGCCAATCACCAATTATGTTCACAACATTAAAATATCAATTTTTCCAATTTCCAACAGTGTTAACCGGTTAACGCCCTGGGTTAACCGGTTAACGCAACACAGAACACGCTTTCTGGCAAAACTCAACAGTGTTAACCGGTTAACGCCCTGGGTTAACCGGTTAACGCAGACAGAACAGCAATATTTTCACAACTCACAACAGTGTTAACCGGTTAACACCCTGGGTTAACCGGTTAACGCAAGCAAAACAGCAATACCTCACAATTCCTAACAGTGTTAACCGGTTAACACCCTGGGTTAACCGGTTAACGCAAGACAGAAAGTTGTTCCTGCGCTAACACGAAGCAGAATGCAGAATTCTCCGCATTTTCCGCCGTTGGAGGACTTCCGGACCTCCGATTCCTATTCCGTAAAAAGCTATACGTTCGGGAATTCACAACTCACACAATTACAGATTCAATCACAGCTTTAACACAACTTATCTAACACAATTTTTCAGCATTCAACATCCCAACTAGGGTCAATTCAACGGTTTATCACTACCATTACATGTTAACCCATAATACCCATTAAACGACGATAAACCCCCCTTACCTGAGTTAATCCGGCAATCTTTAAGCTTCAAGCTTTTCCGTTCTTCAACCTTCTTCCTCTTGCTCTGTCTCTTTGCCCTTTTTCCTCTTTTCAGCCGCTTCTCTGCTTTTCACGTGAAAACCCTCTTTACCAATTGGAACTTTTTTTCTTATTTCCAACTTATATATATTTTCCAATAATTATTATTCCAATAATAATAATAATAATAATCCAAAAATTCCAATTATTTAATTAAATTAATAAATATAATATTAACTTAAATTAAATAATTATCTTATTTTTATCGGGGTGTTACAACTCTCCCCCACTAAAAGAGTTTTCGTCCTCGAAAACATACCTCAAGCGAATAACTCCGGATAAGACTCCTTCATCTGACTCTCAAGTTCCCAAGTCACATTGCCACCTGCTGGTCCTCCCCAAGCTACCTTCACCAAGGCAATCTCTTTACCCCGCAACTGCTTCAACTCTCGATCCTCGATCCTCATAGGTGATGTTTCAACAGTCAGGTTATCTCTCACCTGTACATCATCTACTTGGACTACATGCGACGGATCATGAATGTACCTCCTCAACTGAGACACATGAAAAACCTCATGCAAATTCGCAAGCGACGGCGGTAAAGCGATACGATAAGCTACCTCCCTTATCCTCTCCAAAATCTGATAAGGACCAATAAATCGAGGTGTCAACTTCCTCGACTTCAAAGCTCGACCAACACCAGTTATCGGAGTAACACGAAGAAACACATGATCTCCCTCTTGAAATTCAAGTGACTTCCTTCTCTTGTCGTGATAACTCTTCTGACGACTCTGAGCAATCCTCATCTTCTCCTGAATCATCTTAATCTTTTCCGTAGTTTGTTGAACAATCTCCGGTCCAACCACAGCACTTTCACCGGACTCATACCAACATAAAGGCGTCCGACATCTCCTACCATACAAAGCTTCAAACGGTGCCATATCAATGCTCGAATGAAAACTATTGTTGTAGGTAAACTCAATCAAAGGTAAATAATAACCCCAAGCACCTCCCTTTTCCAAAACACAAGCCCTCAAAAGATCCTCTAGTGACTGAATCGTCCTCTCAGTCTGACCATCAGTCTGCGGATGATATGCAGAACTCAATCTCAGCTTAGTTCCCAAAGCCCTCTGCAAACCTTCCCAGAACTTCGATGTAAATCTAGGATCTCTGTCCGAAACAATACTCGACGGAATACCATGCAAACTTACAATCTTCTCAATATACAACTCAGCTAATCTCTCTAACGGATAATCCATTCTGATCGGAATGAAATGAGCCGACTTTGTCAATCTGTCAACAATCACCCAAATAGCTTCAAAATTCTTAATTGTCCTCGGTAAACCCGAAACAAAATCCATACTGATACTATCCCACTTCCACTCTGGAATAGCCAACGGTTGCATTAGCCCAGACGGCTTCTGATGCTCAATCTTTGACTTCTGACAAGTCAAACAAGAATAAACAAAACTCGCAATTTCTCTTTTCATTCCCGGCCACCAAAATAACTTTTCAAATCATGATACATCTTTGTAGCTCCAGGATGAATACTCAGGCCACTACGATGTCCTTCCTCAAGAATACTCTTCTTAAGTTCGGTAATGTCCGGAATACACACCCGATTACCAAATTTCAAAATACCATTCTCATCAACTCTGAATTCACCACCTTGACCTTGATTCACTAGAGTCAACTTATCAACCAAAAGCACATCGGATTTCTGACTCTCTCTGATCTCATCCAGAATACTACTCGTTAACTTCAACATTCCCAATTTAACACTATTGTGAGTACTCTCACACACCAAACTCAAGTCTCTAAACTGCTCAATTAAATCCAATTCCTTAACCATTAACATAGACATATGCAATGACTTCCGACTCAATGCATCAGCCACTACGTTTGCTTTACCCGGATGGTAATTCAAACCAAAGTCATAATCCTTCAGAAACTCTAACCATCTCCTCTGCCTCATATTCAGCTCTTTCTGATCAAACAAATACTTTAAACTTTTATGGTCACTGAAAACCTCAAATCTTGACCCGTACAAGTAATGCCTCCATAACTTCAGAACAAATACCACAGCTGCCAACTCTAAATCGTGTGTCGGATAGTTCCGCTCATGAACCCTCAGCTGTCTCGAAGCATAAGCTATAACCTGCTTATTCTGCATCAACACACCACCCAAACCCAACAATGACGCATCACAGAAAACCTCAAATAATTCTGACGGACTCGGTAATATCAGAATAGGAGCAGTAGTCAACCTTCTCTTTAACTCTTGGAAACCTTCTTCACATTTTGAATCCCAAACAAACGCTTGCCCCTTTCTAGTCAACATCGTTAACGGTAACGCCAACTTAGAAAATCCCTCAATGAATTTCCTATAATAACCAGCCAAACCAAGAAAACTCCTTATCTCAGAAACTGACTTCGGAGCTTCCCACTTAGATACCGCTTCTATCTTAGAAGGATCAACAGCAACACCATCTCTTGAAATCACATGACCAAGAAAACTAATCTCTTCTAACCAAAATTCACACTTGGACAGTTTTGCAAATAACTTCTTTTCTCGTAGAACTCCCAAAACCATTCTCAAATGTTCAGCATGCTCTTCTTCAGATTTCGAATACACCAAAATATCGTCAATAAACACCACAACAAACTGATCTAGGTACGGATGGAAAATCCTATTCATATACTCCATAAACACTCCAGGCGCATTAGTCACACCAAAAGGCATTACAGAATACTCATAATGTCCATACCTTGTTCTGAAAGCAGTCTTCTGAATATCCTCAGTTTTCACACGTATCTGATGATACCCTGATCTCAAATCTATTTTGCTGAACACACTCGCGCCAACTAACTGATCCGTCAAATCATCAATCCTCGGCAGAGGATACCGATTCTTGATCGTCACTTTATTCAGTTGCCTATAGTCCACACACAACCTCATAGTACCTTCTTTCTTCTTAACCAATAACACTGGTGCACCCCACGGTGACACACTCGGACGAATAAATTTCTTATCCAACAGATCTTCCAACTGACTCTTCAATTCAGTTAATTCAACAGCAGACATACGGTACGGAGCCATTGACATCGGCCTAGTACCAGGTACCAAATCAATTGAGAACTCAACTTCACGCTCTGGCGGTAATTCATTCACCTCTTCAGGAAACACATCAGGAAAATCACACACCACGGCTAGATCACAAATCACCAGTTTATCTTTAGCCTCCAAAGTCGCTAACAGCATAAACAACTCTGCCCCATCTGCTACTTCCTCATTCACCTGCCTTGCTGATAGAAACAAATCCTTTCCTTCCTCAATCTCAGGAAAGATCACAGTCTTATCAAAACAGTTGATATAAACTCGGTTAGACACCAACCAGTTCATGCCCAGAATAACATCAATCTGCACTAGTGGAAGACACACTAGGTCCATCCCAAAGTCTCTACCAAAAATACTCAAAGGGCAATTTAAACAAACTGAAGTAGTAGTAACTGAACCCTTCGCAGGAATATCAATCACCATACTACCATGCATCTCAGATATCTCTAACTTAAGTTTCACAGCACAATCCAAAGATATAAAGGAATGAGTCGCACCTGTGTCAATAATAGCTACAAGAGGAAAGCCATTAATATAACACGTACCTCGGATCAAACGATCATCTGCAGAAGTCTCAGAACCCGATAAAGCAAAAACCTTGCCTCCCGACTGGTTCTCTTTCTTCGGCTTAGGACACTGTGGACTGATATGACCCACTTCTCCACAGTTGAAACAAGTCACAGTCTTCAACCGGCACTCTGCAGCCAAGTGACCACCTTTTCCACACTTGAAACACTTCTTCTCATTACTGGTACACTCATGGATACGATGTCCAGCCTGACCACATCTGTAACACTTAGCAGGGGCACTAGAGTCTCCCCCACTAGGCCTCTTCATCCCACTCTGTCTCTGAAAACCTTTGCCAGCTGCATACGGTTTTCCACGATCATTCTGATTCTTGCCTTTCCTATCAACCCTTTGCTGATAGCTCTCCGCTCTGGCCTTGGTATCTTGTTCAAAAATCCTGCAACAGTCAACCAAGTCAGAAAACACTCTGATCCGCTGATACCCAATAGCCTGCTTGATCTCGGGACGTAACCCGTTCTCAAACTTCACACATTTCGAAAATTCCCCAGTAGCCTCGTTATAGGGAGTGTAATACTTCGACAGCTCTGTGAACTTAGCAGCATACTCAGTAACAGACCTGTTACCCTGCTTCAATTCTAAGAACTCTATCTCTTTCTTTCCTCTGACATCCTCTGGAAAGTACTTCCTCAGGAATCTCTCTCTGAACACAACCCAAGTGATCTCAGCATTCCCAGCAGTTTCCAACTCAGTGCGGGTAGCAACCCACCAATCATCAGCTTCCTCTGACAGCATATGCGTACCGAACCTGACCTTCTGGTTATCGGCACACTCAGTCACTCGGAAGATCCTCTCGATCTCCTTCAACCACTTCTGAGCACCATCTGGATCGTATGCTCCCTTGAACATTGGAGGATTGTTCTTCTGGAACTCACTCAGTTGACGAGCAGCTCCCATTCCCACAACATTCAGATTCCCTCAAAGTACTCCAGCTAGCATACCCAGAGCCTCAGCAATCGCAGCATCGTCTCACCTCTTCCAGCCATCTCTATTCTGAAAACCCAACAAGCTAAAACAATAAGTACTGATAGGGTTACACAACACCTATCACGTACAGGGAAACAGAATAATTACGACTCGACTCGACCGACTATGCTCTGATACCACTAATGTAACACCCTTCTAAAATACCCCAAATATTTAATTAAATAACAAATATAAATCAATCAGAGTAATTATGCAGTTAAGGGTGTCACACAATCATTTCACACCATTCACCATAATAACTGTCATGCTCTTTTATTAATTCAAAACATAAAGCATTTGCATAATACGTAGCGGATAGAGATCAAATCGATCATTCAAAAACATGTAACACATTACATGTAAAATTATTCAACAAGGTAAAACATCCCGTCCCGATGTTACATCTATCAGAGCATGACCCACTAAGGAGACTACACTAGACTCCAAGCACTAGCTTCTACTCAATCACTGCTCGTTACCTGAAAACATAGTTGTAAGGGTGAGTTCCTCAATCGATATAATAAGCATTATAAAATATCATGTAATGCTAAGTAAATAACACATCAATCACCCTAATCATATCACACATTCAGTAACGGCACATCAACTCAAATATCGTACTCAATACCAACACAATTCATACTCATACTCAATGCCAACACAAACACACGTATAATATTGGAATACATCCATTCATATTATACGCCATACATACATTATGCAATGAGACTCCATGCATGCGGTACCGACTATTCGTGAACATCTAGTTCACCTCACCGATCAAATCCAGATACGGCTACCAAGCTCACTAGTCCCACTCATTTGAGACCTAGTGACTCACTCACTAATTCCTCACCATGGGAATTAGCTACCACCCCAAGGGCCATGCTATGCACGCTAATCACCTAGCGTGCAATCATCAACAACAATCTACAATGATTTACTCACTAATTCCTCACCATGGGAATTAGCTACCACCATAAAGGCCACAATATGCATGCTAATTCACCTAGCAATGCAACATCATCAACAACAATCCACAATGGACATATGCTCACACTCTAAGCCATAAAACAGTCCATTCACCAACACATGCATAATATATACATTCACAACATTATGCATATTTTCACACATCATCAGCATATTTATCACATAATCATATCATGTCATGCCAATTAATCCAACACAGTATTAGCACACTCTACTAATACCTATTCTACTCAAAACAACGGGAAATAATCCCTACTATATCACACACCGATATAGGCCAATCACCAATTATGTTCACAACATTAAAATATCAAATTTTCCAATTTCCAACAGTGTTAACCGGTTAACACCCTGGGTTAACCGGTTAACGCAACACAGAACACGCTTTCTGGCAAAACTCAACAGTGTTAACCGGTTAACGCCCTGGGTTAACCGGTTAACGCAGACAGAACAGCAATATTTTCACAACTCACAACAGTGTTAACCGGTTAACACCCTGGGTTAACCGGTTAACGCAAGCAAAACAGCAATACCTCACAATTCCTAACAGTGTTAACCGGTTAACACCCTGGGTTAACCGGTTAACGCAAGACAGAAAGCTGTTCCTGCGCTAACACGAAGCAGAATGCAGAATTCTCCGCATTTTCCGCCGTTGGAGGACTTCCGGACCTCCGATTCCTATTCCGTAAAAAGCTATACGTTCGGGAATTCACAACTCACACAATTACAGATTCAATCACAGCTTTAACACAACTTATCTAACACAATTTTTCAGCATTCAACATCCCAACTAGGGTCAATTCAACGGTTTATCACTACCATTACATGTTAACCCATAATACCCATTAAACGACGATAAACCCCCTTACCTGAGTTAATCCGACAATCTTTAAGCTTCAAGCTTTTCCGTTCTTCAACCTTCTTCCTCTTGCTCTGTCTCTTTGCCCTTTTTCCTCTTTTCAGCCGCTTCTCTGCTTTTCACGTGAAAACCCTCTTTACCAATTGGAACTCTTTTTCTTATTTCCAACTTATATATATTTTCCAATAATTATTATTCCAATAATAATAATAATAATAATCCAAAAATTCCAATTATTTAATTAAATTAATAAATATAATATTAACTTAAATTAAATAATTATCTTATTTTTATCGGGGTGTTACACCTGAAAGCCAGGATGGTTCGCGCTTGGCGCAAGATTCGCAAGAAGGGTAGAAATGAGTTGGGTCCGAAGAACTGCATTGCTTTGGAGCCGTATACGACTTGGGTAAGGAAGAGAGCATCCGGGTATCTCATGCCTTATGACTATCCGAGACCTACACCTTTGGTTGTGGCTGGGTCTTCAACCCTCCCTAACCAAGGCGTAGAGGAGTTGAGAGAAGAAGACCTTTCACGTGCTTGGATCCGTGAAAGAGAAGAGTTGCTTCAACAGCTTAAGGAGAAGGATGCTCTGATTGAGTTCCTCGAGCATCAGGTGATTGACGATCCGAACGATGCATGGACTTCTCTACTTCCTCAGTCTTCCAAGTTCTGGAAAAGGAGGTATGACAGACTCGCCAAAGATAAGGCGGATATGGAAGCAGCATATGAGAGAGAGATTAAGAGGCTTCGTGCAGCTTATCTTCCGGCATCCCGAGCTTCTAGGGATCCATAGGATGTTTATTTTCCTTCTCTCTTGTAATGATTGACAATGTTGTACTTCTTTTTCTCAAATATATTTGATGAGATATTTTCCATATGCGATTAAATGTTTAATATTCAAAATTTGCAAATAATACCCTAAAGTTCCTTGAAATAAAAAAAAACAAAGCATATTGTCATACGGTGAACTGACTTGGGATATTTTGCTTTTTATCGCAATGTCGCGGATAGCAAGAGTCGCCACCGACTTTTCTTTTATCCAATAAGGAAAGGTGGAAAAGAACAGGAAAAGACCTTAATTAGATTTTGGGTTCGGGAGGTACATTATACAAAGGGAAGGTGTTAGCACCCTTTGTATCCATGGTTATCCATGGGCTCTTAATTGCTGGATCACTTATCTTTTTGTCTGAAAAAGTGTTGGTGAATTGCTAAAAATGTTTGAAAGAGAGTTTAACTTTGTAATGATTCTCGCATGAATGTATACAAAGTATTTATCTCATGTGATTTTGAAAATGGTTTAGAAAAGTATAACTCGGTAATGATTCTAGTATGAATGTATACCAAATGGTGATTTTCTAGGATTTGTAAAGTGTAAAGTGTGAGGGGTGGAAAATGTTTTAGGTTATGATCCAGTAATTGAGAGTTATACCTTCCTGAGGTCATTATGGGCATTTCCTATCCTTATGAGGGTGAAACTGTCCTTACTATTGAGAAGTAAGTAGTTTTATCCTTTGGATGTAAAAGGGTCACTGTAGGGTCATCGATAGGTCATTGAAGGCAACAGTTGTAAGGATACCTTAGCATTCGAAGGGACGATCATCATTTAACCGTAGGCTACACCGAAGGGTCATCGAGGGACAAAATCATATATTCGAAGGCAACATCCGAGGGACTATGATTTATTTTAAAGGGACATGATGATTTAATCGAAGGGTCTTTGCTAAGGGTATCCCCACATTCGCGGGACATGACCGTAATACCGTAATATCGTAAGGCAATAAAGAGAGGTCCAAGATCACTTATTTAAAGGCAAAGTTTTACAATTAATTAGGTAGCCGTCATCAAGTAGGTAATTAGATTCATATTAAAACCAATACATTAAGAACAATTAAGCCATTAGGGTGGATCTTTGCCATAAAATTAATACATTAAAATCGATTGAATAATTCAGATTGAATCTCCATAAGGGTATCCCACCCATAAGGTGGAATGCCTAGCCGGCCATTTCCTTGGAAACATGTAAACCTTTACACAATTCAACACACGGATTAGAGCATCGAGATAAAATATAATTGAAAGTTGCACCATAAAATAAACACAACAATCATGAACTCAAACCAAATGATGCAGAATTATAATAACATAAGATAGAACAGCCAAAAAAAAAAATGAAACAGCCGCTGTTCCATTCGCCCCTGCTTCGCCTAGCGAAGGCCTAGCGAGTACTCGCTACCGGCTCGCTTAGCAATGTGCTAGCGAGCGCTGCTGGTTTTTGAATATGATATCAGTACAATCTCAACCAATTTTATGCCTTATGGATCTCATTACCGCAATTATACGATTAATCATTTAAGGTATGCATGGTATCTACTAAAGTTCACATGCCAAGCTTAAGGTATTTCATAAATCTAATCATAAAGTCATATGCAAATTAAGAATATAAAACCTGTTAGCAGCTGAGTTGTGACTTCGAATCGGCAAATCGGATTGAATTGGGCGGAGGTAGAACTTGGTGCCGCCGAGTTCCTTCCGGGCTTGCCTCCAATGAGTATCAGGGTTTGCTTGCTAGGGTTCTCCTTTCGTCCTCTTCTGTCCGTCTTGGTCTGTCCCTTTTCGTGGCTGAGGTGCCTGGTATTTATAGTGACGGTGGTGACCTAATGGGCTCAGACTGAAGCCCGAAAATTATAAGTTCGCAAGCTTCGCTAGGCGAGCATGTAGCGAAGGTTCGCTAGGCGAAGGATTTGCTCGCCTAGCGAGCATGCAATTTATGACCTAATGGGCTCAGAATGAAGCCCACCAATTTTGACATTCGGAGGCTTCGCTAGGCGAAGGAGTTGCTCGCCTAGCGAGCGGGCTAGTTTGGGCCTTTTCTGAATTGGGGCCTGTTGTGAGCCGGGCGGTCGTTCCTTTAAGGTCAATGACCTGCAGAATAAGTTGGAGTGTCTTTAGAAATCTCTTGTAATATTAACGGGAAAATTTTGGGGTATGACAGCTGCCCCTGTTCAATATTCTTGAACCGAGAGAGTTAGGATGGCGTGCATGCCATTCGTGGTCTGGAGGTGGAAGATTATTGAACACTAGAATGCCCCCAAAAATTTGCACTTGTCAATTAGTCTTGATGGAGATGGGCTTAAAGATGCCATCCAGGAAATTTGATGATGAAAGCTTCAGATTGCGCCGTACATTAGGCCAATTTGAAGACATGGGCGCCACACTGGGTCGTACGTTAGACCGAATAATGAGTCATCCATTAGGCTGTTGACTTCGCTGGGGAGTCGGAGTGTGTCATATGCTGCTGGGGATAAAGGATCAGAATGGATCATGCGCTAGATCATATCTGAGTTGAAGAGAGAGTCGTACGTTAGGCTGTGTCTGATGATGAAAGGGGGTAGTCGTACACTAGACTACACTTCAGAAATGTACCGTACACTAGGTAGCATCTGAGGAGACGAAGGTCTAATTGGGTCGTACATTAGACCGTATCTGAGCAGAATGAGCCGTCCATTAGGCTGAATCTGATGATAAAAGGGGGTAGTCGTACACTAGACTACACTTCAGACAGGTACCGTACACTAGGTAGCATCTGAGGAGACGAAGGTCTAATTGGGTCGTACATTAGACCATATCTGAGCAGAATGAGCCGTCTATTAGGCTGAATCTGATGATAAAAGGGGGTAGTCGTACACTAGACTACACTTCAGACGTGTACCGTACACTAGGTAGCATCTGAGGAGACGAAGGTCTAATTGGGTCGTACATTAGACCGTCTTGAAATAGTTGAAGGAATCATATGTTGGGCTGAATCAGAATGAACCGTATGTTAGGCTGTATCTGATGATATCTGTATATGTTGTACTTGCAATAAATGTCTGGGATGGGCTTAAAGATGCCATCGTTAGGAGGATATCGGAGTGTTGTCAGAATGAATGTTCCCATGAATTGTATCTGAAATACGTATCCGAACTTTGTACATAATTGATAAAGGTGTCTGTCTGAATGAACCTTTTACTTTGACTATATCAGGAGGATAATTAACCTGCACAGAAAAGTTAGCTTCATGCTATGTCATGATGCATGAGATGTTTCGTGTTATGCCACGAAATAAATGCGAATGTTGTATGCATGCGTATGCTGTGAAATGATGTAATGAATGAGTTATGCGTATGAGAAGTGTTGCTTGGGGACCCTACTGGGGAAAATAAATCCCCATATACTGGTTGGAGATATTTGTAATGATGATCCTTTCTCGGCAGGGGGTTGTTGATTTCTGTCTGATGTGGAAATATTCAACAGAGCCTGGCTGGGGATGGAAGAGATAATCAATCTGTCTGATGATATCGACTTCTTCTGGGAAATAGCTGGCTTTGCCCGGGGAATAATGCCAATTTCTCCTGAGGAAAAACAAGCTTGTTGGGGAGAATAAAATTGGTAGCGGATTCATTGGAAGCATGGTTAGACCTTCTCCTTGATCCTGAAGTCGGGTAGTAATTGCTATTGCTATTCTATGCATGTATTTTGGTAAACATTGATCATATTCAAATGCATATATTAATTCAAATCAAATCAATGGACATTTACGCAACCAAAACAGAAAAAGTAAAACAAAAGCATCTTTTTGGAAATGAATTGTATTGATTTTGAAAGGGGGCCTATAAACAGGCAAATTGTGTACAAGGAGACAGAAATCCTAGTAAGAGGAAATTGTCACAAACAAAGAGAAAGCTATGCAAAAAAAGTCCTATTGATTTTAAGTCTACTACTGTCATTATGTCTTCAAGCATCTCATCTCCTGCTGTCGGATAGAAGTGATGGGCTTGTTCGGTCCCTTGAACTTGGATGAAGTTGTTTGAGAACAGGACATAGTCATACGCTTTAATCCTTAATTTTTGCCCGGACCGCCTTTTCAGGTTTTCAGTCCACCAGGATACCCTTTTTTGCCCGAGCCGCCTTTTCAGGTTTTCGACTTGCCGGGTGTACATTTTTATATGTTTATCCCTAATTTTTGCCCGAACCCTTTTGGTTCGCCGGGATGCCCTTACTTTTGCCTAGGTACGTCGACCTAGCGGGTCTCTTTTATGTGTAGTATCTTTTAATTATGTCCGTGTTCACGGGATGTGGGAGGTCTTCGCCATCCATCGTAGCAAGTATCATGGCTCCACCAGAGAATACCTTCTTGACTACAAATGGCCCTTCGTATGTGGGAGTCCATTTGCCTCTGGGGTCAGTTTGTGGTAGGATGATACGTTTGACCACCAAGTCACCAGTTTGATAAACCTGTCTTTTGACCTTTTTGTTAAATGCCTGGGTCATGCGCTTCTGATATAGCTGCCCGTGACATACAGCCGCAAGTCTCTTCTCATCAATCAAATTTATCTGATCGAGTCGAGTCTGAATCCATTCGTCCTCATCTAAGCCTGCCTCTTTCATGATTCTCAGAGAGGGAATCTGAACTTCCACTGGTAAGACGGCTTCCATTCCGTAGACTAAAGAGAACGGAGTTGCCCCTGTTGAGGTTCGTACTGAAGTGCGATAACCATGAAGAGCAAATGGTAACATCTCATGCCAGTCTTTGTATGTTACCGTCATCTTTTGTATAATCTTCTTAATGTTCTTATTAGCTGCTTCTACGGCGCCGTTCATTTTTGGCCGGTACGGAGAAGAGTTATGGTGTTTAATTCTGAACTGAGTGCAGAGTTCGGTGATCATCTTGTTGTTCAAATTAGTACCATTGTCAGTAATAATTCTTTCAGGGATGCCATATCGACAAATGAGATTATTCTTGATGAATCGTGCCACCACATTCTTGGTAACAGAAGCAAATGAGGCTGCCTCTACCCACTTTGTGAAGTAATCAATGGCAACAAGGATGAAACGATGTCCATTAGAAGCAGTAGGTTTAATCTCTCCAATCATGTCAATGCCCCACATTGCAAAGGGCCAAGGTGCTGTCAACACGTTTAGTGGAGCAGGAGGTGCATGTACTTTATCCGCATATATCTGGCACTTGTGACAGGTTCTGGAGTGATGGTGGCAATCAGCTTCCATGGTAGACCAATAATACCCTGATCTCAGAATCTTCTTGGCCATCGTATGCCCACTAGAATGAGTCCCAAAAATACCATCATGCATGTCTTCCATAATCTTTTCTGCTTCCTTTTTATCCACACAGCGAAGCAAAGTCGAATCATGATTACGTTTGTATAATAATCCATTACTCAAAAAGAATTTAGCGGAGAACTTCCTCAGGAATTTTTTGTCATTGATGGATGCCCCTTCAGGGTATTCCTGAGCTTCTAAATATCTTTTTACGTCGTGGAACCAAGGTTTCTCTTCTACTTCAGCAGCGTTCAGTTCACAACAATATGCTGGTTCATCTAGTCGTTCAATGGTGATCCTGGGAGCTTCATTGTCCCATCTGACTCTGAACATAGATGACACGGTAGCCAATGCGTCTGCCAACTGATTCTCTTCTCGTGGAATGTGTTCGAATGTAATCTCTTCGAAGTATGGGATTAATGTTAACACCCGCTCTCGATAAGGGATGAGATTCGGATGTTTAGTGTCCCATTCTCCTTTGATCTGACTGATTACTAATGCTGAGTCTCCGTACACACTCAAAAACTTGACCCGCCGGTCTATAGCAGCCTTGAGTCCCAAAATACATGCTTCATACTCAGCCATATTATTAGTACAATGAAAACATAATCTAGCAGTGAAAGGCGTATGGTAACCCTCGGGAGAAATGATTACCACACCAACACCATTGCCCAATGCATTAGAAGACCCATCGAAAACCATAGTCCATCGGGATCCCGGTGCGGGTCCTTCATCCGGTCCATGTTCTTCATGATTGGTAACAAACATGACATCTTCATCTGGAAACTCAAAATTCATAGATTGGTAATCATCCACCGCTTGATGAGCCAGATGATCAGCTAGCACGCTTCCTTTGATTGCTTTCTGAGTAGTATACTGGATGTCGTACTCTGTTAAGATCATCTGCCATCTTGCTATTCTTCCGGAGAGAGCGGGTTTCTCAAATATGTATTTGATAGGATCCATCTTAGAAATCAATAAAGTGGTGTGATTCAACATATATTGTCTTAGTCGGCGAGCAGCCCAGGCCAAAGCACAGCAAGTTCTCTCGAGCAGTGAGTATCTTGTTTCACAGTCGGTAAACTTTTTGCTAAGGTAGTATATGGCATGCTCTTTTCGACCAGACTCGTCATGTTGCCCCAACACACACCCCATCGAATTTTCTAACACGGTCAGATACATGATTAGAGGTCTTCCTTCAACTGGTGGCAACAGGATTGGAGGTTCTTGGAGACACTTCTTGATTTTGTCAAAAGCTTCTTGACATTCATCATTCCATATCATCTCTTGATTTTTCCTCAGTAGTTTGAAGATGGGTTTGCAGGTAGCGGTCAAATGGGAAATAAATCGGGCAATGTAATTCAAACGTCCCAAGAAACCTCTGACTTCTTTATCTGTACGGGGAACTGGCATTTCTCGAATAGCTCTCACCTTGGCCGGGTCAACCTCAATACCTTTACCACTGACAATAAAACCCAAGAGTTTACCGGATCTCACCCCAAAGGTGCACTTGTTCGGGTTCAATCTCAACTTGTATTTCTTCAACCTCTCAAACAGTTTGTATAAATGATCGAGATGTTCTTCTTCAGTATGAGACCTGGCTATCATGTCGTCCACATATACTTCTATTTCATGATGGATCATATCATGGAACAAAACCACCATAGCACGCTGGTACGTTGCCCCTGCATTCTTTAAACCAAATGGCATTACTTTATAACAGAATGTGCCCCATTGCGTCACAAACGTAGTTTTCTCCATGTCCTCAGACGCCATCTTAATCTGGTTGTAACCTGAGAATCCATCCATGAATGAGAACACCTTGTGTTGAGCGGTGTTATCTACCAGAACATCAATGTGCGGGAGTGGAAAGTCATCCTTGGGACTCGCTTTATTCAGGTCTCGGTAATCTACACACATTCGCACCTTACCATCCTTCTTTGGCACTGGTACCACATTAGCAACCCATTGAGGATAAGAAGTGACAGCCAGAAAACCTGCATCAAATTGTTTCATCACCTCGGCTTTGATTTTCTCAGACATTTCAGGACGCATACGACGAACCTTTTGCTTAACAGGATGACATTCTTCCCTCGTTGGCAGTCGATGCACTACTATATCGGTATCCAGTCCTGGCATGTCTTCATAAGACCAAGCAAAAATCTCTACATAGTCATGCAACATCTGAATCAACCTTCTCTTGACACTGTTTTCCAAGCCTGCTCCTATTTTGACTTCTTTCTTGTTTACTTCAGTACCCAGATTTACAGTCTCAACTGACTCCTCGTGTGGCTGTATAGTCCTTTCTTCCTGCAGTAACAGTCTGGCAAGTTCTCCAGGTACTTCACAATCTTCCTCACTTCCATCCTCGGCTTGGTAGATCGGATTTTCAAAGTCATAATGAACAGTAGTAGAACTATTGTCAACAGGATCCAGAGTGGGTATGGATCTGCAATTCGTTACGTGAGTGTGTGTAAGAAACATAGCTTGTTTGGAAGATGACAGAAAAGACAAAGAGCGCAATATTCAAATGCAAAAAGTCCATTGATTTATTGAATATGAATATGCTTATGAAAATGACAAAACCCTTAACAAATTAGCTATTATGCCCCGGGCATAGACACAACGCTTGGAGAAGTTCAATTGTAAAAAAAACAAAATTTTGCAACACTAAAATAGACAATAACAATTACTCCTGACTAAAGGAAATCGGGATAGTGTCTTCAGCCTTCCAATTATTGAGTCCGTCACCAATTGTTGGGAAAATCCAGCTATCCAGGTCGCAATCGCTGTCAGCATCTTCTACAGCATTAATTTGACTCTTGTCAGGGCTGAACCCCAGGCCAAATTTGTCAGACTTGTATGGTACGTCGATCAATTGACCCCAGCCAGTACGACCACCATCTTCAACCACGGCTTGAGCGTCCTTCAGAGAAACCATAGCAGGAGGAGCACGAATAACCTTGGGTACACAGGAAGTTGGCTTAAGGACAGGATTGGTCGGAGGAACTACTTCAAATGACTGACAAGGAGTCTCAATGAATTCACCATCCATCTCGACGTATCTGAAGGTATGCACACTACTGACAATGTACTCTTCTTCTCCACACACGGTGACAATTTTGCCTTTTGTGGGATACCTCAACTTTTGATGGAGAGACGAGGCTACAGCGCCTGCCCCATGAATCCAAGGGCGTCCCAGCAAGCAGGAATAGGCAGGACGAATGTTCATTACCTGGAAGGTAGTGTTGAAGACTTGAGGTCCTATCTTGATAGGAAGGACTACTTCGCCATGGACAACACTCTTCGCACCATCGTAAGCACGTACCACAATGTTACTAGGTTTCAGCTCAATGCTTTTACAATCCAGCTTATCCAACACAGCTGTCGGCAGCACATTCAAGGAAGAGCCATTATCGATCAACACATGAGACAAAGTGACTCCCCTACACTCAATGGAGATATGCAGGGCTTTATTGTGATTCTTTCCTGCTGGTGTCAGATCAGCGTCGGAAAAGCCTAGGCCATTGTCAACAGCCAAGTGAGCAACATAATGTTCGAACTGATCGACAGATGTCTCCTGAGGTACATGAGCGGTCTTCAAGAATTTTATCAATGCATTGGCATGAGGTTCAGAAGATAACAGCAAGGATAACATCGAGATCTTAGACGGGGTATGCCCCAACTGTTCTACAACATCAAAATCACTCTTGCGAATGATTTTCAGCACTTCTTCCATTTCCTGTTTGGCAACATCTTCGGGAGTAACTTCGACCGGTGTCTCTGACTGAGAAGGATTGACTGGTTCCTTTCCTCGAGTTCCAAGGACAGGAGGTGAGATTTCTGGAGAGAAGATCCTTCCACTTCGAGTAATTTTACTAGTCCCAACGATGCCATTAGGATTAGTAGAATTGTCAATTTGCTTTACGCCATGGACGTAAACATCACCGCCATAATTCCACGGAATAGCTTTGCTTGAGGAATACGGGATCGGGCCAGGTGCAGTAATGATTAGGGGAGCTACCCTGGGCTCAACAGTAATCTTCACAGGCGCCCTGGTAGCGGTAATCTTCACTGGAACTTTGGACCTAGCAATCACAGATATTTCTTCAATAGGGTTTTCCGCCTTAGGAATCCTTTCGAAGAGAACTGTACGATCGTCCATCAGCCGTTGAATACCATTCTTCAATTCCCAACAATCATCTGGTTGGAATATACAGAGATTGCAATCTTCAGCACAACCTGGAAATAAACCAGCTTGCAATAAATTCCTCTTTATGATCGGGAGGGGAGATGTTAAGTCCGCCACATTGGAAATGTGAGAATCGTCATCCATAGCATTAACAGTCTTGTCATGGTTAGGCATAGGAGCAGTGATGACATTAGGAGTCTCCGGAGGCTCAAACTCAATTTCTCCAGCTTCGATCATATCCTGAATCTTATTCTTCAGTGACCAGCAATCGTTTGTATCATGCCCGGGGCTATCAGAGTGATATGCACACCTGGCATTGGGATTATAACGAGAAGAGGAAGTGTTGGGATTTGTAGGAGGATCTCTAAGGGCGATCAACTTTGCCTTTAGCATTCCCTGCAGTGCCTGTGCCAAGGTCATATTGATCCTGGTGAACTGCCTTCTTGGCCTGTCTTGTTTGGGCTGGAAGTTTTGAGATGGTGGTGCTGCAATCGTAACTGCTCCAATGTCGTGGTCACGGTTTTTCTTGTTACGACCCTTTTGACCGTACACAGCATTTGATTCGTTCCTCCCCTGATGGGACCTTTTGGTGCTTGCAGAGGTAGCCGCCTGTATCTTTCCACTTCGGATGCCGCTTTCAACACGTTCACCTGTTAATATAAGTTCAGTGAAACCTGATGAAGAACTTCCCAGTAGATGGCTGTAGAATGGGCCGGTCAGTGTGCCCATGAACATGTCCACCAATTCTCTGTCAGTCATAGGGGGTTTGACTCTGTCAGCCAAATCTCTCCACTTTTGAGCATATTCTTTAAAGCTTTCTTTAGATCCCATAGTCATATTCTGCAGCTGTAGCCGGGTAGGCGCTAGTTCAGAGTTATACTGGTACTGTTTATAGAAAGCTGTTGCTAAATCAGTCCAGGTGCGGATGTCAGAGCTCTCGAGCTGATAATACCATTCCAACTGTGTGCCAGACAGGCTCTCTTGGAAGAAATGGATCCATAGCTTCCTGTTAGTAGTATGCGGCTGAATCTTTCTCACATAAGCTCTCAGATGCATCTGAGGACAAGACGCACCATCGTACTTAGTGAAAGTGGGGATTTTGAATTTGCGAGGAATGGTCACATCGGAGACCAGACCCAGACTTTCGAAATCCAGACCGGGCGCCTTCTGACCCTCCATAGCTAGCATACGTTCTTCCAGCAACTTGTACTTATCATCTCTTGGAGAGTACTGTTCATTTTCATAATCTTCATCGTCATCCTCAGGGTTGGAGAAATCAGCATTCTCTTCCTCTGAATCATTCTCCGCCCCCTCTTCTGGACCATTCGGGATTCCAAACTTGACTCCTGCGGCCTGTCCTTTACGCCTTCTTCCCGGGTTAATGAAACTCACAGCTTTCTTGTCTTTCTTCTTTTCGAGCAAAAGAGCCTTCAGTTCCTCCTGCCCCTTGGATAAGCTTAGCATCATCTCCTTGAATTGAGCATTCTGAGTCTGGAGATCTTTGACAGTTTGTTCGAGATCCATTTTTCTGTTAGCAATGAAGACCGTGAGAACATTGAACTTGTAGAATACCTGTTATGCAGTGTTATGTTATGTTATGCAATGCATGAAATGTTTCCAAGGACTTTTGGAATTTAACTCCGCATAAACTACCAAAAAAAGAAAGGACTTTTATTAATAATTTTTAATCAATGTTTATTACAATAAATGGTAAAATACAATAAAAGCTAGGTCTCCCAGGGACGGCTTCTTTTCGGGCGAAGATATGCATTGAGTCTCTATTCCTCATTAAGCTGGCTGGTGAGCTCTAACACTTTCTTTCTTGCAGCACAGAACTGGGCTTCAAAAGTATCCCTTTCCTCTCTCAACTGGATCCAGGATTTCTTTAACTCTTCAACATCGGTAGGCATATCTGGATATGGAATGATCTGAGGAGTGCCTCCTTCGACTTCTGGTTCAACCGCCAATGGTCCGACTGCAAGATATGGCATGACAAGTTCACGAGCTCTTGCGCGTACCCATCTGAGATAAGGCTCCATAGGGATAGAGTTTTTCGGTCCCAGAATGCTTCTTTTCACCATGCCCCAAGCCCGTACAAATCTTTGACGGAGACCTTGGGAATCGTTGTCATAGTCAAACACAGTGCCTTGGATAATGATCTCATGTGGACCATCTCTTCGAGCACAACCAAACTGACGTAGGGCTAGAGTAGGATTATAAGTAATACCTCCTCTTATCCCCATGAGTGGTACATTAGAGAATTCTCCACATCGGTCAATGATGATAGCATTTTCTTTGAGATGAGGACACCAACGGATGTCCGAATGGGAGAGCGACATTATCCTTTGAGACCATTTCAAACCCTGCTCATTCTTCAAGACTGATGGAGGAAGGTGCGAAATAAACCACCTAGACAGTAAAGGCATGCAGCACATGAGAGTCCCTTGCCTTTTCATAGTACGAGTGTGAAGGGAATGCAGGATGTCTCCAAGCACGGTAGGTACAGGGTTATGAGTGAGAAATATCTTAATAGCATTCATGTCTATGAATTGGTCCGGGTTGGGAAATAGCACCAAACCATAGATTAGTAATGCTAGAACGTCTTCGAAAGCTTGGACATTCATGACTTTTAAGAATTCTCGGGCCTTATTCATCAGAAATTTGGCAAGTAAACCCTTAACTCCACTTCTTGTTACCCAATTAGCTTCAATATCGGACTTTGTCATGTGTAAAGCTGCAGCAACTTTTTCGGACTTCGGGACCTTTTCCAAACCACTGAAAGGTATTTGATCAAGAATAGGTATCCCAAGTAGCTTGGAAAATTCTTCTAATGTAGGTATCAACTGATAATCTGGGAATGTGAAGCAATGATGTTTAGGATCGAAGAACTGGAACAGGACTCTCATCATATCTTCTTTGAAACCAGTGGTAACCAAATTGAGGAGAGAACCGTGTTTCTTGATGAACTGGGCATGATCGGAAAGTTCTGACACTAAGTTCTTGAGTTGAGGAGAGATTGCTACAAGATTAATCCGGATGGTCTTCCTGGGAGCCATAGCTTTACAAAACAGAGCAAAGTTAAATCCCTAAGTCCTTGAAATGGTTAGTACAATGTTATGATGTCATGATGTTATGATGTTATGATGTTATGAGGTTAAATAAATAACAAGCACAAGCAAGTCACACAACCATCATTCCTAGGCACACTCAGTCACTCGGAAGATCCTCTCGATCTCCTTCAACCACTTCTGAGCACCATCTGGATCGTATGCTCCCTTGAACATTGGAGGATTGTTCTTCTGGAACTCACTCAGTTGACGAGCAGCTCCCATTCCCACAACATTCAGATTCCCTCAAAGTACTCCAGCTAGCATACCCAGAGCCTCAGCAATCGCAGCATCGTCTCACCTCTTCCAGCCATCTCTATTCTGAAAACCCAACAAGCTAAAACAATAAGTACTGATAGGGTTACACAACACCTATCACGTACAGGGAAACAGAATAATTACGACTCGACTCGACCGACTATGCTCTGATACCACTAATGTAACACCCTTCTAAAATACCCCAAATATTTAATTAAATAACAAATATAAATCAATCAGAGTAATTATGCAGTTAAGGGTGTCACACAATCATTTCACACCATTCACCATAATAACTGTCATGCTCTTTTATTAATTCAAAACATAAAGCATTTGCATAATACGTAGCGGATAGAGATCAAATCGATCATTCAAAAACATGTAACACATTACATGTAAAATTATTCAACAAGGTAAAACATCCCGTCCCGATGTTACATCTATCAGAGCATGACCCACTAAGGAGACTACACTAGACTCCAAGCACTAGCTTCTACTCAATCACTGCTCGTTACCTGAAAACATAGTTGTAAGGGTGAGTTCCTCAATCGATATAATAAGCATTATAAAATATCATGTAATGCTAAGTAAATAACACATCAATCACCCTAATCATATCACACATTCAGTAACGGCACATCAACTCAAATATCGTACTCAATACCAACACAATTCATACTCATACTCAATGCCAACACAAACACACGTATAATATTGGAATACATCCATTCATATTATACGCCATACATACATTATGCAATGAGACTCCATGCATGCGGTACCGACTATTCGTGAACATCTAGTTCACCTCACCGATCAAATCCAGATACGGCTACCAAGCTCACTAGTCCCACTCATTTGAGACCTAGTGACTCACTCACTAATTCCTCACCATGGGAATTAGCTACCACCCCAAGGGCCATGCTATGCACGCTAATCACCTAGCGTGCAATCATCAACAACAATCTACAATGATTTACTCACTAATTCCTCACCATGGGAATTAGCTACCACCATAAAGGCCACAATATGCATGCTAATTCACCTAGCAATGCAACATCATCAACAACAATCCACAATGGACATATGCTCACACTCTAAGCCATAAAACAGTCCATTCACCAACACATGCATAATATATACATTCACAACATTATGCATATTTTCACACATCATCAGCATATTTATCACATAATCATATCATGTCATGCCAATTAATCCAACACAGTATTAGCACACTCTACTAATACCTATTCTACTCAAAACAACGGGAAATAATCCCTACTATATCACACACCGATATAGGCCAATCACCAATTATGTTCACAACATTAAAATATCAAATTTTCCAATTTCCAACAGTGTTAACCAGTTAACACCCTGGGTTAACCGGTTAACGCAACACAGAACACGCTTTCTGGCAAAACTCAACAGTGTTAACCGGTTAACGCCCTGGGTTAACCGGTTAACGCAGACAGAACAGCAATATTTTCACAACTCACAACAGTGTTAACCGGTTAACACCCTGGGTTAACCGGTTAACGCAAGCAAAACAGCAATACCTCACAATTCCTAACAGTGTTAACCGGTTAACACCCTGGGTTAACCGGTTAACGCAAGACAGAAAGCTGTTCCTGCGCTAACACGAAGCAGAATGCAGAATTCTCCGCATTTTCCGCCGTTGGAGGACTTCCGGACCTCCGATTCCTATTCCGTAAAAAGCTATACGTTCGGGAATTCACAACTCACACAATTACAGATTCAATCACAGCTTTAACACAACTTATCTAACACAATTTTTCAGCATTCAACATCCCAACTAGGGTCAATTCAACGGTTTATCACTACCATTACATGTTAACCCATAATACCCATTAAACGACGATAAACCCCCCTTACCTGAGTTAATCCGACAATCTTTAAGCTTCAAGCTTTTCCGTTCTTCAACCTTCTTCCTCTTGCTCTGTCTCTTTGCCCTTTTTCCTCTTTTCAGCCGCTTCTCTGCTTTTCACGTGAAAACCCTCTTTACCAATTGGAACTCTTTTTCTTATTTCCAACTTATATATATTTTCCAATAATTATTATTCCAATAATAATAATAATAATAATCCAAAAATTCCAATTATTTAATTAAATTAATAAATATAATATTAACTTAAATTAAATAATTATCTTATTTTTATCGGGGTGTTACACCTGAAAGCCAGGATGGTTCGCGCTTGGCGCAAGATTCGCAAGAAGGGTAGAAATGAGTTGGGTCCGAAGAACTGCATTGCTTTGGAGCCGTATACGACTTGGGTAAGGAAGAGAGCATCCGGGTATCTCATGCCTTATGACTATCCGAGACCTACACCTTTGGTTGTGGCTGGGTCTTCAACCCTCCCTAACCAAGGCGTAGAGGAGTTGAGAGAAGAAGACCTTTCACGTGCTTGGATCCGTGAAAGAGAAGAGTTGCTTCAACAGCTTAAGGAGAAGGATGCTCTGATTGAGTTCCTCGAGCATCAGGTGATTGACGATCCGAACGATGCATGGACTTCTCTACTTCCTCAGTCTTCCAAGTTCTGGAAAAGGAGGTATGACAGACTCGCCAAAGATAAGGCGGATATGGAAGCAGCATATGAGAGAGAGATTAAGAGGCTTCGTGCAGCTTATCTTCCGGCATCCCGAGCTTCTAGGGATCCATAGGATGTTTATTTTCCTTCTCTCTTGTAATGATTGACAATGTTGTACTTCTTTTTCTCAAATATATTTGATGAGATATTTTCCATATGCGATTAAATGTTTAATATTCAAAATTTGCAAATAATACCCTAAAGTTCCTTGAAATAAAAAAAAACAAAGCATATTGTCATACGGTGAACTGACTTGGGATATTTTGCTTTTTATCGCAATGTCGCGGATAGCAAGAGTCGCCACCGACTTTTCTTTTATCCAATAAGGAAAGGTGGAAAAGAACAGGAAAAGACCTTAATTAGATTTTGGGTTCGGGAGGTACATTATACAAAGGGAAGGTGTTAGCACCCTTTGTATCCATGGTTATCCATGGGCTCTTAATTGCTGGATCACTTATCTTTTTGTCTGAAAAAGTGTTGGTGAATTGCTAAAAATGTTTGAAAGAGAGTTTAACTTTGTAATGATTCTCGCATGAATGTATACAAAGTATTTATCTCATGTGATTTTGAAAATGGTTTAGAAAAGTATAACTCGGTAATGATTCTAGTATGAATGTATACCAAATGGTGATTTTCTAGGATTTGTAAAGTGTAAAGTGTGAGGGGTGGAAAATGTTTTAGGTTATGATCCAGTAATTGAGAGTTATACCTTCCTGAGGTCATTATGGGCATTTCCTATCCTTATGAGGGTGAAACTGTCCTTACTATTGAGAAGTAAGTAGTTTTATCCTTTGGATGTAAAAGGGTCACTGTAGGGTCATCGATAGGTCATTGAAGGCAACAGTTGTAAGGATACCTTAGCATTCGAAGGGACGATCATCATTTAACCGTAGGCTACACCGAAGGGTCATCGAGGGACAAAATCATATATTCGAAGGCAACATCCGAGGGACTATGATTTATTTTAAAGGGACATGATGATTTAATCGAAGGGTCTTTGCTAAGGGTATCCCCACATTCGCGGGACATGACCGTAATACCGTAATATCGTAAGGCAATAAAGAGAGGTCCAAGATCACTTATTTAAAGGCAAAGTTTTACAATTAATTAGGTAGCCGTCATCAAGTAGGTAATTAGATTCATATTAAAACCAATACATTAAGAACAATTAAGCCATTAGGGTGGATCTTTGCCATAAAATTAATACATTAAAATCGATTGAATAATTCAGATTGAATCTCCATAAGGGTATCCCACCCATAAGGTGGAATGCCTAGCCGGCCATTTCCTTGGAAACATGTAAACCTTTACACAATTCAACACACGGATTAGAGCATCGAGATAAAATATAATTGAAAGTTGCACCATAAAATAAACACAACAATCATGAACTCAAACCAAATGATGCAGAATTATAATAACATAAGATAGAACAGCCAAAAAAAAATAAATGAAACAGCCGCTGTTCCATTCGCCCCTGCTTCGCCTAGCGAAGGCCTAGCGAGTACTCGCTACCGGCTCGCTTAGCAATGTGCTAGCGAGCGCTGCTGGTTTTTGAATATGATATCAGTACAATCTCAACCAATTTTATGCCTTATGGATCTCATTACCGCAATTATACGATTAATCATTTAAGGTATGCATGGTATCTACTAAAGTTCACATGCCAAGCTTAAGGTATTTCATAAATCTAATCATAAAGTCATATGCAAATTAAGAATATAAAACCTGTTAGCAGCTGAGTTGTGACTTCGAATCGGCAAATCGGATTGAATTGGGCGGAGGTAGAACTTGGTGCCGCCGAGTTCCTTCCGGGCTTGCCTCCAATGAGTATCAGGGTTTGCTTGCTAGGGTTCTCCTTTCGTCCTCTTCTGTCCGTCTTGGTCTGTCCCTTTTCGTGGCTGAGGTGCCTGGTATTTATAGTGACGGTGGTGACCTAATGGGCTCAGACTGAAGCCCGAAAATTATAAGTTCGCAAGCTTCGCTAGGCGAGCATGTAGCGAAGGTTCGCTAGGCGAAGGATTTGCTCGCCTAGCGAGCATGCAATTTATGACCTAATGGGCTCAGAATGAAGCCCACCAATTTTGACATTCGGAGGCTTCGCTAGGCGAAGGAGTTGCTCGCCTAGCGAGCGGGCTAGTTTGGGCCTTTTCTGAATTGGGGCCTGTTGTGAGCTGGGCGGTCGTTCCTTTAAGGTCAATGACCTGCAGAATAAGTTGGAGTGTCTTTAGAAATCTCTTGTAATATTAACGGGCAAATTTTGGGGTATGACACATATGCACAAACATTGCATGCCTCATTTGCATAAGCAGGTGTTTGTTCCGGTCTTCTTGTCTGTGGCCTAACTCCGTTGCTCTTCATTTATTTTGAAGACAAGCTGACTCATCGGTACTACACCAGAGCCAACTCTTCTAGATTGATGGATCATCTTGAGCAAGAGAACCGTGAGCTGAAAGATGAAGTTGCCAGACTCACTGCTTTGATGGAGCAATTCTTAGTTGCTCAGAATCAGCCGTCTCCGACGCCTGCAACTCCTCCCCAGAGGACTGTTATCTCTGAGGTTGTTTCTTCGGCTGTGCCAGCTGCTAGTGCCCATTTTGTGCCAACAGCCATGCCGCCCGGGTTTCCGTGGGGGATGCCTCCTGGTTATATGCCTGATATTCCTGCACCAACATTTGCTTCCATGCCGGCATCTAGCCCGGTCTTTGCTATGCCTCCTCCTGTCGTGCATACCATTCATAGGGTAGATGACACCATCTATCATTCTGAGCCGTCTGAGGGCCCAGATGTTAATGAGAAGATGGACGCAATGAATGACCAATTTCTTGAACTCCGCAAGGAATTGAAGACCCTTCGAGGAAAGGATTTGTTCGGCAAGTCTGCTGCCGAGCTCTGTTTCGTTCCCGGTGTGAAGATACCTGTCAAATTCAAGGTCCCAGACTTTGAGAAGTACAAGGGGAACACCTGCCCTCTCAGCCACCTGGTTATGTATGCCAGGAAATGTCTACTCAAACGGATAATGATCAGTTGCTGATTCATTATTTCCAGGACAGTCTGTCCGGTGCTGCACTGCGATGGTATATGAGTTTGGACAGTGCAAACATTCGTTCCTTCAATGATCTTGGCGAAGCCTTCGTCAAGCAGTATAAATATAACGTGGATATGGCTCCCGATCGGGATCAGCTCAGAGCCATGTCCTAGAAGGATAAAGAGACATTCAAAGAGTACGCCCAGAGGTGGCGAGAGCTGGCAGCTCAGATTACTCCTCGCTGGAAGAGAAGGAAATGACCAAAATCTTTCTGAAGACTTTGAGTTCATTTTATTACGAGCGGATGATTGCTAGTGCTCCCTCTGATTTCACTGAAATGGTGAACATGGGGATGCGATTGGAGGAAGGAGTCCGGGAAGGACGGTTATCCAAAGATGAAGGCTCTTCTAGCAAGCGATATGGGGCATTTGCTAAGAAGAAAGATGGGGAGGCACATGCTGTGCAGTCCCATGTCAAATCCAGAAGACCCTCTGCCAAGAGGAAGCCTGTGTGTCATGCCAGCAACCAGCACCAGGTGGCTCATATAGCACCTGTCTTCCGTGATAATCAGCAATATCATCATCAGCAACACAATAATCAACAACAATCTCAACAGTATCAGCAACAACATCGCCCTCAGCAGCAGGCTTACCAGCCTCGCAATAGTAATCTAGCTGGTCCGAGTTATGAGAGGAAGAAGATCACTTTCGATCCAATTCCTGTATCATATGCAGAGCTGTATCCTTCTTTGATAGAGCGGAAATTGATTACTCCAAGGGATCCTCCGGCTATACCGGCTAACCCGCAGTGGTGGTATAAGCCTGATCAACATTGTGTTTACCACTCCGGTGCTCCGGGTCATAATGTGGAAAACTGCTTTCCTTTGAAGACTAAGGTTCAAGACCTTATGAGATGCGGCATTCTGAGCTTTGAGGACTCAGGCCCTAATGTTACGAAGAACCCATTGCCCGAGCATGGGAAGTCGGTTAACATGGTCCAGGGTTGCCCTGGTAAATACAAGGTCAAATATGTAAGCCATATTCGACAGTCATTGGTTGAGTTGCATCGTCTACTGTGTGATTACAGTCATCTGGAGCACGACCATGACAAATGCCGTATCTGCTCTGTCAACAGATTGGGTTGTCGCCAAGTGCGAAAAGATCTGCAAGAATTGCTAGATGATGGGACTATTGAGATTCTTCAGAACAGGAACGTTGATGAAGATGAACCTGAGGTGAATGTGATTTCTCCTGTGTTCAGGATCCCTGAGCTTGTTGTCATTCGATATGATGGTAGCAAACATAAGGTTTCTCCTACCCTGGTCATCAAACCTGCAGGCCCTGTGCCTTATTCTTCAGATAAAGCAATTCCTTTCCGCTATAATCTTGTTGCTGTGGAAGATGGGAAAGAAGTGCCTTTGCCTTCGTCATCTGTTGTGAATATAGCTGATGTGAGCGGGTTGACCCGAAGCGGTCGTGTGTTTTCTGCACCTCCGAAGCCTCAGGCTAAGGCTGATTGTGTTGAGCGTCCGGTTGGGAATGCGGTTAATCCTCCTAATCCGGCACCTGTTGCTAAACCCTCCTCTGTACAAAAGACTCCTACTTCTTCTGTTGGCCCTAGTGGCACTGTGAATGAAGACTGTGATGAGATGCTGAGGCTCATCAAGAAGAGTGAGTACAACGTTGTAGACCAGCTTCTACAAACGCCGTCCAAGATATCCGTGCTATCGTTACTTCTGAATTCAGAACCCCATAGGGAGGCTCTGCAAAAAGTCTTGGATCTGGCTTATGTTGATCATGACGTCACAATTGAACAGTTTGACAGTATTGTTGCAAATATCACTGCTTGCAACACTTTGAGTTTCTGTGACGCTGATCTCCCTGAGGAGGGAAGAGACCACAACATGGCTTTACATATATCCATGAATTGCAAGAACGACGCCATGTCCAACGTGCTGGTGGACACTGGGTCATCTTTGAATGTATTGCCAAAGACCACTCTTTCTAGATTGTCATATCAAGGGCCTCCCATGAGGCAGAGTGGTGTGGTTGTGAAAGCTTTCGATGGGTCGCGTAAGACTGTGATTAGGGAAGTTGATCTCCCAATCAAGATTGGACCAAGTGATTTCCAGGTCACCTTTCAGGTTATGGATATCCACCCATCTTATAGCTGTCTCCTTGGTAGACCATGGATTCACGAGGCTGGCGCCGTGACATCCACCCTACACCAGAAGCTGAAATTCGTTAAGAATAAGAAACTGGTGGTGGTAGGGGGAGAAAAGGCTCTCCTGGTTAGCCACTTGTCTTCTTTCTCATATATTGATGCTGAGGATGAAGTTGGAACTCCTTTCCAAGCTTTGTCTATAGCTGAGCCGATTGAGAATAGGTCTCCTTCATTTGCTTCCTATCAAGATGCGAAACTGGTCATTTAATGTGGTGCAGTTGCTGGTCTAGGAAAGATGATTGAGCTTGAAGATAATAAGTCCCGGGCTGGTATTGGCTATTCTTCTGGGGTCTTCAACGAGAAAGAGTTGTTCAAGAGTGGAGGTTTCATCCACGCCGATCAAGCTGAAGAAGTTGCTGCTATCTTGGAAGAGGATGCAGAGGATACTGACAATTTTGTCATCCCTGGCGGGATCTGCCACAATTGGGTCGCTGTAGATGTTCCTATAGTCATTCGCAGATCAGAGTAATATGCTCACTTTGTTTAAAAACCCTTCTCCCATGCCAAAAGGAGAAGTGATGACATTGTTGGCATCATATATACAATGATATTTCATTCAATAAATTCATGTTAAACATTTGTTTTTCCATTTTGTTTTCACTTTTTGCTTTTTGCATGAAATTGGTGATCACAAAAAACCCTAAAAACAAGAATAAAAGCAATCTTTTCATCTGCATAATGATTTGTTTGTTTAAATTCTAAAGCTTTTTATTATCCAAAATCATTATGCAGGTTGATTCTAAAACCCATTGAACATAATGATCCAACGCCATCTCCCAATTTTGAATTCCCTGTATTTGAAGCAGAGGAAGATGATGTTGAAGGGATTCCTGATGAGATTACCCGTCTTCTTGAGCACGAAAAGAAGATCATTCAGCCGTACCTTGAGAATCTGGAAACAGTCAACTTGGGGTCTGAAGATTGTGTTCGAACAGTGAAGATTGGGGCACTCCTTGAAGAGTCTGTCAAGAAGGGGTTGATCATTTTGCTACGAGAATATTCCGATATCTTTTCTTGGTCGTATGAAGACATGCCAGGTCTAGATACAGATATTGTGCAACATTTCCTGCCTCTGAAGCCTGAGTGCGTGCCTGTGAAGCAGAAGCTCAGAAGAACTCATCCAGATATGGCAGTGAAGATCAAAGAGGAAGTTCAGAAGCAAATTGATGCGGGGTTTCTGGTGACTTCTACGTATCCTCAATGGGTGGCCAACATTGTGCCTGTGCCTAAGAAAGACGGAAAAGTCCGTATGTGTGTTGATTATAGAGATTTGAATAAAGCTAGTCCGAAGGATGATTTTCCTCTACCACACATTGATATGTTGGTAGACAATACAGCTAAATTCAAAGTCTTTTCGTTTATGGACGGATTTTCCGGATATAATCAAATCAAGATGGCACCCGAGGATATGGAGAAGACAACATTCATCACACCTTGGGGAACATTCTGTTATCGAGTGATGCCCTTCGGTCTGAAGAACGCCGGAGCCACGTATCAACGAGCTATGACTACCTTGTTCCATGATATGATGCACAAGGAGATAGAGGTCTATGTCGATGACATGATTGCTAAGTCACGAACGGAAGTTGAACATGTTGAGCATTTGTTGAAGCTTTTTTAGCGTTTGAGGAAGTTCAGGCTTCGTCTGAATCCGAACAAATGTACATTTGGAGTCCGTTCTGGCAAATTGTTGGGCTTTATAGTCAGCGAAAGAGGTATTAAGGTTGATCCTGCAAAGGTCAAAGCAATACAAGAGATGCCTGTGCCCAAAACTGAAAAGCAAGTCCGAGGTTTTCTTGGCCGCTTGAACTACATTTCCAGATTTATATCCCACATGACTGCCACATGTGCACCGATATTCAAGCTCCTCCGGAAAGATCAATCTCTTGATTGGACCGAGGATTGCCAGAAAGCTTTCGAAAGTATCAAAGAATATTTGTCTGAACCTCCAATCTTGTCTCCGCCTGTAGAAGGAAGACCTCTGATCATATATCTGAGTGTTCTTGAAGACTCGATGGGTTGTGTCCTTGGTCAGCAAGACGAATCGGGAAAGAAAGAATCTGCTATCTACTACCTGAGTAAGAAGTTCACTGATTGTGAGTCTCGATACTCTATGCTTGAGAAGACGTGTTGTGCTTTGGCTTGGGCCGCTAAGCGTTTACGCCAGTACATGATAAATCATACAACTTGGTTGATATCCAGAATGGATCCAATCAAGTATATTTTCGAGAAGCCTGCTTTAACTGGGAGAATTGCCCGTTGGCAGATGTTGTTATCTGAGTATGATATTGAGTATCGAGCTCAGAAAGCTATCAAAGGTAGTATCTTAGCTGACCATTTAGCACATCAGCCGATTGAAGATCATCAGTCTGTTCAATATGACTTCCCAGATGAGGAGATTCTGTATTTGAAAATGAAAGATTGCGATGAGCCTACACTTGATGAAGGTCCAGAACCTGGTTCCAGGTGGATGATGGTGTTTGATGGTGCTGTAAATCAGTACGGAAATGGTATTAGGGCAGTAATCATTACTCCTCAGGGCACACATATTCCTTTTACAGCAAGGCTAACTTTCAAATGCACGAATAATATGGCTGAGTACGAAGCCTGCATTATGGGATTGGAAGAATGCATCGATCTGAGGATCAAGCATCTTGATGTGTATGGTGATTCGGCCCTGGTTGTCAATCAGATCAAGGGTGAATGGGAGACGAATCAGCCAAGTCTCATTCCGTACAGAGATTATGCGAGGAGGATTTCAACGTTCTTTACAGAAGTTGACTTTCATCATATTCCTCGAGAGGATAATCGGATGGCAGATGCGCTTGCTACGCTTGCTTCCATGATTGTGGTGAGATATTGGAATGAAGTTCCCAATATCACCGTGATGCGCTTGGATAGACCAGCTCACGTGTTTGCAGTTGAAGAAGTACAAGACGATAAGCCTTGGTATTTTGATATCAAGAATTTCCTCCAGAACCAGGTTTACCCGCCTGGGGCATCTGTGAAAGATAGGAAAACTCTGAGAAGGCTAGCAGGCAGTTTCTACCTCAATGGCGAAGTGTTGTATAAAAGGAATTTTGACATGGTTCTGCTCAGATGCGTGGATAGACACGAAGCAGACCTGTTGATGACTGAGGTCCATGAGGGTTCATTTGGTACTCATTCCAATGGACATTCCATGGCTAGAAAGATGCTGAGAGCAGGCTACTATTGGCTGACAATGGAGTCTGACTGCTGCAAATATGTGAAGAGATGCCACAAGTGTTAGATTTACGCGGACAAGATTCATATTCCTCCGATACTTCTGAATATGATTTCATCACCATGGCCTTTCTCCATGTGGGGAATTGACATGATCGGCATGATTGAACCGAAAGCGTCCAACGGACACAGGTTTATTCTCGTAGCAATTGACTACTTCACAAAATAGGTTGAAGCCGCATCGTATGCTAATGTGACCAGGCAGGTGGTCGTGAAGTTTATCAAGAATCAACTTATTTGCCGTTATGGTGTGCCTGATAAAATCATTACTGACAATGGATCTAATCTGAATAATAAGATGATGGAAGAGTTGTGCGCTGAGTTCAAGATTGCACACCATAATTCCTCTCCCTACAGACCCAAGATGAATGGGGCTGTTGAAGCTGCTAATAAGAATATCAAGAAGATTATCCAGAAGATGGTTGTCACGTACAAAGATTGGCACGAGATGCTGCCATTTGCTTTGCATGGATATCGTACATATGTCCGCACTTCAACAGGGGCAACCCCTTTCTCTCTTGTTTACGGCATGGAGGTTGTTCTCCCAGTAGAGGTGGAGATCCCATCAATGAGAGTCTTGATGGAAGCCAAGTTGACTGATGCTGAATGGATTCAGAGTCGTTACGACCAGTTGAATCTGATTGAAGAGAAGCGATTAACTGCCATGTGCCATGGTCAGTTATATCAGCAGAGAATGAAGAAAGCATTCGATAAGAAGGTCAAGCCTCGTGTGTTCCGAGAAGGTGACCTCGTGCTCAAGAAAGTCTTGTCTTTCGCGCCCGATTCCAAGGGCAAGTGGACTCCAAACTACGAGGGTCTATATGTTGTCAAGAGAGCCTTTTCAGGCGGAGCTTTGATGCTCACAACTATGGATGGGGAGGATTTCACTCGTCCTGTGAATTCAGATGCAGTCAAGAAATACTTTGCCTAAAAAAAAGTAAAGAAAAACAGAATAGCTCGCTAAGTTGAAAACCCGAAAGGGCGGCTTAGGCAAAAATGAGCGTCTCGGTGGAGAACCCGAAAGGGCGATCCAGGCAAAAATTAGAGACATGAAAAAAAAAAGTATATTTGCATCCCGCTAGATTGAGTACCTCACCCTGGGGCAATCTAGGCAAAAATTAGGGATTTGGCAAGTAACTGCATCCTGACAAGACTTTCTGTGTCACAGCTGTCTTTTCATCAGAGATTCTCGATTCGTCGTCAACTGAAGCTTCAAATACATCGGATTCAAATTGGTAGAGAAATGGTCATTATGTTCAATGTAGCCCTCTTCCAATATATATCACCGATTTCAAATTTGTACAGATCTATGGAGTCTTGCCATTTGCAGACTACCATTCCATCAAATAAATTTGAGCTTTTATCCAATTATTTGCACTCTTATTTGTTTCAATTCAACAAATGTTTTGCATGTTTTAATTGATAAAATGTCATTGTTTTAAACAAATAAAGATTTTTCAAAATTGTTTTTAAACAAAGTGAACATTCACAATGATAAAAGGATACTTAAGAAATTCTCAGTGCTCTCCCAAGGGTGGCATGATTTCCAACAGGGTAAGACTTTTGTTCATATTCCTTGCATGGCTGTATCCTCTTTCTCCATATTGTTGTTGGGGTTGCTCCCCAAGCAGAGCTTCTGTTGAGATTTCCCCCCTGAGCAGGGTGTTTGTTGGGATTTCTCCCGAACAAGATATTTTGTTGAGCAGAGCCTTTGTTATGACTCTCCCCATCAGAGTGCTTGTTGAGGTTTTCACCTCCTCTCCCTTCAGCAGAGCAGTGATTCTTTCCTCCTCAGCAGTTGTGGTTTCCTTTTGGAAGGTTCAGTATTTGGTGGTTGATCCCCAGTTCTCCTTCTCTGCCTCAGATAAATCCCCAGTAGATTTGTGGCATGGTGGATTGTATTTGTGATGATTCCTCCCATGCAGAGATTTGGTGATTTCCTGATATCTTTGATCCCCAGTAGAGTTGCTTGTGTGGCAGAACCTACTTGTGTGATCTTTTCTCCCTCAGTGGGTTTTCCCCCAGTGGAGTTGTTCGGAGTTGCTTTTGTGGCAGTTTTCGCCTGTGCAGTGAACTCCTTTTTCCCAGTTGAGACTGATGATCCATCCTTGCAGAGATCTTGTTGTTTCCTGATCCCGGCAGATTGTTTATTCTCTGGTGATCCTGGCTTTCTCTCCTGTGGTGTAGTACCGGGCGTTTGTTCCCTGGGCCTGTTTGTGTTAGAAATGTCTGTTTTGCCAGCATTCATCAAACATAAATCATGAAGGAGAATTGCGGTCCAAAACGCAGCGGAAATTAAAATTTTCTCCTTTAGAGATCCTTACGAATGGTCATGATCAGTGATAGAATATTTACCTCTTGTGACGGTTGAAACCTTTGGTGCAGATCTCTTGTGACGATCAAAACCTTTGATGCAGATCCACGAAGCGATCACGAACGTTGAACGATGACAACGTCTCTACTCAGTCCACACGAACGGGTTCCTTCAATCTCAGTGCTAGCTGGTACGAATGAAGGCTTTGAGTGAGAGAGAGAGAGAGAGAAAACGAAAATAATGCAACCGCAAATTTTTGCTTCTGCACAAGGGTTCTATTTATAGAACCACTTGTGTGGGCTTCAAGCTAAAAGCCCACTTAAGTGTATTTTGGCCCATATCTTATAATATGCCCAAAATCACTTAAGCTCATGGTACCTTACCATATTTCGTATTCTACTCAAGTACATCGTACCTTACGATGCTCTATAACTCACTTAAGGGCACCGTACCTTACGGTATTCCTTAGTTACTCTATCTCTCATCAATCCGTCCTTTGTGTGTGACCCTGTAGGTTTTCGTGACGTTGGCAATTATATTAAATCACGCATTTAACATAATAAACAGTGAACGGTATCTAGCAACACATCACTGCTACCCAAGACACGAAAATGTCATGTGATCTGACAATTCCTTCTGTGATAATACTTATGTGTATAATTACCCCTTTGCCCTTATGTCTATATTGAACACAAGGCATAGACCGTGTCATCCTTGTCCAGTTCAATATTGGGCCCATAGACATTTATCCTGTTATGCAGGATGGGCAAATTCCATCTAGGTCACTCATGTCCCTCAGCATGCTTTGTGGAGTACCCATCAACTCTCTTTATGGTTATCCAGTTACGGACAACGTTGGATCAGCAATAAAGCACCCGACTCTACATCTAGGGTCCATAGTGGTTTCAGGTCGAAGAGTGGAATACACTATTATCACCATGAGAATAACTTATGACACCTTGCATAACTTTCTATATAGTATTCTCATAGCGGGTCAATCCGGTATAAATATTACTCCTAATATTCATACCTATGTTTAAGACTTGATAACTCTTTATCCATGATCCATGAGATGTGATCATCAGTCTACAAATATAATAGTCTTAATGCTTTAATGTTATCCCACTTCACACTAAAGCTCGACTACGGATACTTTAAGAATAGTGTCCTTATGTTTAATGTGTTCTCATGCTTAAGTCACACTTAATACATTAAACGGACTATCTATTCCAGGGACTTTATTAATCAACCATAATAAAGAGAATGCCTTTTATTATTCGATACAAGTACCAAAATGTATTGGCCTCTAGGGCTTACACCAACAAATCAAGCATAGTCATGCATACTTTCAACATTCAGATATTCATGTTGCATTTTTTACCATATATCTTTTGTTTGTTGTCTCCTGCTAAGTGGTGATATAGATCTCCCCAGTAGATCTCCCCAAAGCAGATGTCGGGTGTCTAATCTCTCAATATAGAGTCAGCCCCATAAGCAGAAAGTGTCTGTCATTCCTTCTGCAGTTCCCCACTGAGATATATCCTCGTGGATGACGGTTGTTTCCGTTTCCCCCCAACACATATATTGGGATGGGTTTTCCCTATTGAGTTATATCCTCATTAGGATGAGTCTTGATTCAGTCTGCCTTTTTTGATTGATCCTAAATTGGCCTTTTTCAGCTGTCTCTTGTGCTTCCCTGTGGTATAAATGAATAAATTGCCCAGTAACCGGCAATCATTCATCTTATCCTCAGCGGAGCTGTGGGCCTCTACCCAGTAACCGGTAGTTGTAAGTCCTATCTTTGTGGTTTTCTACCCAGTAACCGGTAGTTGTAAATCCTATATACCTTTTTCCTTCTTTGCGGAATCTGTGGTTGTTTACCCAGAGATTGGTATTTGTGAACTTTTGTTCCTCAGAAAGAGTCGTTGGTTTTCTACCCAGTATTCGGTAGTTGTAAATCCTATTTTTCTTGCTCTCCAGCAGGGTTTGTGGTTTTCTACCCAGTAACAGGTAGTTATAAACCCTATTTGTGTTTCCCCGTGCGGAGTTGTGATCCTTTCGCTCCCCACGCAGAGGCTTTGGTTTTCTACCCAGTATTCGGTAGTTGTAAACCCTTTTTTTGTATCCTCATCAGAGTTGTGGCCCTCTACCCAGTAACCGGTAGTTGTAAGTCCTATCTCTATTCCCCTAGCAGAGGTAACCTTTGTGGTTCATCCTGGTTGATGGTGGATTTTGCGGTCTTCTACCCCGTATTCGGTAGTTGTAAATCCTATTTTGTTGTCTCCCCAACGGAGTCTGTGCTTCCTGGTGGGACAGATGGATAATTGCTCAGTAACCGGCAATCGTTCACTTTATCCTCAGCTGAATCTTTGGTTTGCTACCCAGTATTCGGTAGTTGTAAATCCTTTGTTCTCCCCTTTGCAGAGTTAACCTCGTTGCTCATCCTAACCGATGATGGTTACTCGTCCGTGGTTTTCTACCCAGTATTCGGTAGATGTAATCCCCTCTTTGTGGTTATCTTCATCCAGTATTCGACGTTGATATTCCCTCTCTCTTCTGGGTAATTGCTCTGAGTAAGCAATTGTATCCCCAGCAGGTCTTTTCTTGTGGATAATTGCCGTATGCTAGCAATTTTATCCTCAACAGGTCCTTTCACCGTTTGCCAGTGATTTGTTCCCCGGATCATTGATGTTTATCAATGCATCCCCAGTGAGTCCTCTTTCATCTACCCTTTTGTTGGTAATGATTGTTGCTCCCTTTGATTGGACATCTTTATATACCTAATTTTGGTATCCCAATGTCCTTTCTTTTCGGATGATTTATCCTTCATTAACCCAGTAACCGGTTGTGGATAATCTTCCATGCGAGTATATTATCTATGTTCTGATGGTAATAGATAATATATCTCATGCACTCTTCAGTCGAAGCCTGTTGTGTTTCCCCAGTCGAGTAAGATTCGTGTTTCCTTTGCGGAATCGAATATTCATTGTTTCTCCCCTTTTTGAGCGTATCTCCCAGTAACCGGTGATATGTCTCCTGGATAATTGCCGTATGCTTGCAATTTATCCCCAGCGAGTTATCTTTCGTCTACCCTGTTGTGGTTGGTAACGATTGTTTCTCTTTTCGGTTGGTCACCTATTATATACCCAATAACCGGTATCCCTGGTGTTCCTTCCATGCGAGTATACTATCCATGTTCTGACGGTAATGGATAATATATCTCATGCGCTCTTTGGTTGAAGCCTTCTGTCCTTCCCCAATTGAGTAAGATTCGTTTTCCCGTTGCGGAGTCGAATGTCCATCCTGTAAGTCGATTTGCTTTTTCAAGTCCTCCTTTCGGATGATGAGTGTCTTGGCAGTAAAAACCAATTCACGCTTTGGTTGGTCGCCTATTATATACCCAGTAACCGGTATCCCTGGTGTTCCTTCCTTTCTGCTCCCTATTATGACCTTGGTCCCCTGTGGAGTCAGATTTTCCTGAGTTGATATACCTTTCCAGGTCTTCCTCAGATGTTTGGTTGATTGATATCTCTCACCCTTATACCGGTCTTAGATATTCATTCTTCCTGAGCTTGTTGTCCTTTCACCCAGTAACCGGTGTTTAGATCACATGTCTCTTCGAGTTTGTTACCCAGTAACCGGTAACACCTCATCCCTTTTGCTTCCCCTGGAGAGTCTTTATTAGACGTTCCCCAGCGGAGTTTCTGTTGTGATCTTTTCCCTTTTGCTGTATTGGCGTTTTCCCCAATATATGCAATTTTCCCCGGCAGGGAGGTTCTGTGTGAATCTTTTCCCCAGCCTGAGTCCGGATTTCCATCCGAAGTATCCTTTGTGGATAGTTTTGCTGTATTGGCGTTTTCCCCAATACATGCATTTTTGAGTCAGCTTGAGTCTTTCCAATAGGATTTGTTCCCTTTGGTAATTTCTTTTCCCCAGTTTGAGTCTTTTACTCCCCAGTATGGTCTCCAGTTTCGAGTCGTGTCCTGCTCATGCAGTGTCAAGTTCTTTTTTCCCTAATTCAGAGTCGTGTCCTGCTCACGCATGCTTTTTCCTTCCTTATCCCCATGAGAGTACCGTTTGAGTCTCTGTTTTCCATTAGGAAGTGCATCATTCCTGTGGATTTGTCTTTTCTCCTGATTTTCTTGTTTTCTTCTTTGTGGACCCATATTCCCCACAAAGTTTGTTTCTTTTGCATTCATACATTCGCATCATGAGGTCTCTTAGGGACCAAAATTTGTCTCATTATTGTTATTTAAGCTCATTCTACCGGGTCGAGATGAAGACTTTAACCTTCACTTCTCCGGCTAGAATGACCTTAAATAGGGGCATCTGTAAGACCCCAATTTTGTCCCTAAGATCCCTCATGACATCATATCATTTCATTGCATAGCCTCAAGGATCATTGGACACCTTGCTTCCTTCTCTGTGGGTAGGATCTCTTTTGAGAGTGGTTCTTGATCACCAAGCATTTCTTGCATTTGTATATCATTGCTTTTCTTTTAATCACTAACCAAAAATGTACAAAAATATGTCATCTAACATTTGTCTTGCAGCTTAAGCAGTCAACAGGTCAAGGCAATTCAAGTGAATCCTTTGTGCAAGAGATGAAGTTTCCATTGAAATGTGGATCATGTGATCATTATATGGAGCTAATATGAGCTATAAGTTCATTTTGGAGCAAATTCCCCAAGTGGTTGAAGCTCAAGTTCATCAGAACATGTTCAGGTTATCTAAGGGCCAATGCAGTCAACTGAAAGTCAACTGAAGGCTTTGAGTGTGAGAATTGAGTTTCTTCATCTCATTCATGTCCAAACAATGCTTATTCATCATGTCAAACATCTATGTTGAAGAATTTGAGGTCAAGTCAAAAGTTTCCCAAAATGGAAAGTGACCTATAATTTCAAGTTTCCAAAAATGAAAAGTTTTTGGCCCAACTTCAACTCAACTTTCCAACATCAAAGAAGCTTCAAATGAATTTTTGTCCAACATGAAAGTTGAAGATCTCTCTCTCCAATTTCCAAAAAGTCCAAGATCATGAGCATATGATGAATGGTTGAGGAGATATGATCAAATCATTGCCAAGTGTGCATGGAACTTCAAAAGGCCATAACTTTTGATTCATAACTCCAAATTTAGTGCCTCTTCTTGCATTTTTCTTCTCATGACATGAACTTTCCAAATCATTCATCACATTGCTTGAAATTGTATCATATGATCATTTGCATATTCATGCTTATTTTGGAGGGAAAATGGCAAATTTGAAATTGGTGCATCATGGGAACAAATCACCATTGCCATTGTGTTCATTAGAAGTTTTTAAGTGAAATGGATCAGGCACATGGCACTGTTCACGTGGGATTGCTCCATGCACCACCAAATTTCAAATTTTGCCAAAACACCTTATTTTTGCTAATCACCATTAACCAAGCTTAATTAACATTTTCAGTGTGATTAAGACATGATATAAATACAAAATCCTAACAGAATTTGGGGGATTTTTCACCATTTCTAGATCTCAAACTCAAGTTCCCTCCATTTTTTCTCTCAACCAAAACTTGAAAAATCTTCACATAACCTTGCAATTTTCTTCCATATTCTTGTTCTATGGTGTTGATTTAGTATAGATCAAGCATTGGATCATCAAATTTGGACCAGAATCGTGCTGTGCAAGTTCAAGAACACAAACATGGAAGTTCAAACCTGAGCTGGATCTGAGCAATTTCGAGCTTCAATTCACACCTCAAGCTTCATAATATCAATATAGGATTGGATTTGCAGCTTGTCAGGCCTTGAATCGTGCATTTTCAGGAACTGCTCTTCAAGAGGTAGGTCTCTCGAATCTCATAATTCTCAAATCCATTGCCATGTTAGTGTAGATCATTGAATGCTGAGCATGCTGATGAAAATTTCGTGTGAAATGGACGATTATTGAGTGAGATATGCTTGATTAAAGTTTTGTATGTCAAACTTATTTTGTTCGATTCTCTTGATTGATGATGATTTAGGCTTAAATATTGGTTGATCTGTGATCTACATGTTGTAACGGTTCGAATGGTATAAAGTTTGACAAAATCTGGAAAAAATTTCATGAGTGAGTACTGTACTCCGCCGTCTTCGCGAGGAAGACGGTTGTTTCAGCCCAAGGAACCACCGTCTGGTTCATGCTGATGTGGCTAGGGCTTGGTCCCATTCATTGTCCACGTGAGCGCCATGCTAGCGAAACGATTGGCTCTGGTTCGTTGACTTCGCCACGCATACACTTGACTGGCTGACTGAGCGCCAAGTCATTTAATGAAACTGCACCGTTTTTGGCTAGCATCACTTCGATTCCAGGCGCTATCATTTTGGAATTGTTTAATTCAGCGCGCCTCATTTGAATCTGAACATGGTTCGATTCCAGCATATGCAACTTTTTCAAATCTCCTCCACATTTAACCTTTCCCTCCATTTCATGTACATGATCATTTTAATTCAAATATTTCTTTTCCAAACTTCAAAAATTCATAATAAATGGAAAAATGATCCAATTAATTCCAGGTTTTTTGCTACATGATCATGTGATTGTCATCTATTTTTTGATGCAAATTTCTGGAATTGTGCCTGGCTGGATTTTGAATTGTGTTAGACTATGTGAACATGTGTGCATATGTGACATTGCTCCATTCTTTCCATTGTGAAATGCTTGATATTAATCCAAATGCCATGAAATTTTGCATGATGTTTCTTAACATGTTGATGGATGTTTGAGGCTTGATTGTGCATTTTTCTCATTTGCCATTTCTGTTTTATACACATGATTGCATGGTGTGACAATGTGTGTCACACAATTTGATGATCAACTTGTGCATTTTCATTTCCATATCAAATGAGCTTCCCTGTTTATGATTTTTGGTATGATGTTTGTATTGGACATGTTGTATGCTCACAAAAAATTTCATATTTTTTTGAATCATTTCTGTTTTGATTTGGAAGTTTCATTCTTAATGTCCAAATGTATGCTTTGAATTTGCCTTTGACTTCCCTTGCTTATTATATGCCCTTGCTTAATGATTTTGACTTGGTCCTTTTTAGGACATGTTCATGATTGATTAAAGATGATTCATGTTGAGTTTTAGCTTCTGTTTTGGATTTTTTCTTCACCTTTGACCCTAGGCTTTGCCTTAGGGGTTTGGACTCACATTTTGAGTTGTGCATTTCAGGTTTTCAAGCAATTAGCCACATTGGTTGATATGATCTCATCACTTGAGATACAAGTTATTTTGGATGATTAACCTTGCTGTTTTGTAGGTCTTGTGGATGGTGAATCAATTTAGTTGCTTGCATCTTATGCCTTGCACCATTGTTGTCTGATAATTGGTTGTCTGACTGTTGTTGATTGTTTAGTCTGTCTGAATGTAAATATTGACTGGTTTAGCTTTTCTTACAGGTACTTTAGCCGCTTTAACTCATTATTTGAGTTGCTTTGCTTTGCTTGTGGTTGGCATACCACTTAGGTAAATTCCTACTCTCCATGTAGTCTGGAAGACCTGTCATGTTATTTTGGCAGGCACCTGTCTGAAGCCCTCCTTAAGAGGCCATGTTCTTGTTTGTTTATATTTGTGCCTTGTACTTCAAAGACCTCCTAAGTGAAGAGGCAATTGGCAGATAGAAGGGATGTGCAATCCATCCCCTGCTACTCAGTTGTGTCTTTCATCTTGCTCACACCATGTGTTGATGCACTTTGAATAAAAACCCAAAATCTTGTATATAGAGTCAGTCATTGTGGAATAGAGTTCCTCATTCTGGACTCCCACACCTTCTATTGATTCAAGCTCACCCATGCCCGGGTTAAGAGCTATGAGGCATAACCCTCATCTCCATTTCATCTGCTCACCCTAACTCTCAATGTTAGAGGTTAAGAGCCTGACTACCCATTCCAGTATTTGGCTTGTTTGTCAAGGTCGATATGACCCCTTGACTAAAGCCCAACCTTGCTTGAGCCCCCTTGGTTGTGTATAGTGTGTGATAATTGACTGCTTGGTTGCCTATTTATCCATTTGTGCATAATTGTTTGTGTGTGCCTCTGTGCATTGTTTTCATCTTTGAGCATTACTTGTATATCATTTCATGATCATTGTTCATACTTTGTGACATTTTATTTTGTCCATTGAGGAGTCAATTGTAAGTCCAGTTATTGGCATTTGTTTCCTGTGATCTGGTAGGAGTTGGAACTAAGACCATTGATTGGCACTCCATTTCCTTGGAGTCGAGTGTAAGACCATTTATTGGCAACTTGTTTCCTCTTGCTTATTGCATTTGTTTTCTTTGATTTGTGAGGCTAGTGTAAGTCCATTGATTGGCACCTGGTTTCCATGTTTTCTTTGCTTTGTGAGGCTAGTGTAAGTCCATTGATTGGCATCTGGTTTCCTTTTATTTTGGCTATTTCTGATACATTGTTTATCTGTTATCTGCTTTGTGTTGCCTAAATTCCAAAGGAACTTCCTTGGATCATTTCTATGATCTTGAGAAAGCAACTCCTATCCTATAGCCTTAACCCTCACCCTTTTGTGCTTGATCTTTGAACCTTGTTTTCATCCTTAACCCAAAACCAAAAAACTTTTGTGCAAACATTCTCACTTGTTTTCAAAACTAGAAACCTAGGCCTTAAGCCTTTGATTTTCAAAATCCATTTTCATTAATACTCATTGTGAATAAACTTTAATGTCAACTTTGACTTCATTTTGTGAATAATCCTAATTGGTTAATTTCACTCACTCAATTGCTTTTGTGGCCTTTGTCCACTTCTTGATATGTTTTCATGCATTAGCTATAGATCTGAATTATCATAGTGGTTGATGTAAATCTCACCACATCCTTAGTGATTGAATTGTAAGACTTCCATGCTTATTATAGGGTTAACCCCTCACTAGCGTGTTGAAGTTGTTCTCACATGGTGGATTGTTGGTTCAGGTTGAGTTTTCTCCCGTTGATAATGTAAGACCTTAAAGGCTTTTGTTTAAAATCAATCCACTCACTGTTTAGAAATCTTTTAGCCGAACTACGGCGTTTTGATCCTTATCTTTCATGAAAGGTACGTAGGCAATGGGTTTCATCCATCCAAACACAAAAATAACTAACTTGTACATTCTTTCTCTCATCCCTTCAATCAATGTTTACACAAAAATATTTCATAAACAAATAATTGATACAACAAGTTGTGAAAAGAGGTTCCCTTAGAGTACTAAGGATGTTGTGGGTGCCTAACACCTTCCCACAACATAATTACCCCCTTACCCAGATCTCTGACCTTTTATTAGTTTTCTATGCGTAAAACTTCTTAGGCTTTTGTTCGCTTTCTAGCCATTCCTTTGGATAAATAGAAGTGCGGTGGCGACTCTATCTTTGTATGCTTTGCTTTTGATTTAATCAATAAATCATAAAGTGACGAATACACCGCTACAAACGTTCGTGATCGCTCCGTAGATATGCATAAAGGGTTTCAATCGCCATAAGAGGGAACGATTCTATCAATTATCATGCTCATTCGTAAGGACACTAAAGGAGAAAATTTTAAATTTCGTTGCGTTTTGGATCGCTCTTCCCCTTTAGTGGTATCAGAGCCACTTATGAAACCATGCATCTGATAGCTATTTATTTTTTGTAATTTATGTATTAATACGATTAAAAGACATAATGAATCAAAGAATAAACGAGTAATTAAATTTGACATCATGTGTGTACGATTTGGATGATTGATGTTGACTATACTTCGGAATCCGATGTTAGTATGGTGAAGCAGCGATACATCGATTGTCCATAGGTTACACAATTGAGATCGATCAAGTTATATATATATATATATATATATATATATATATATATATATATATATATATATATATATATATATATATATATATATATATATATATATGATATAAGTAATTCTGATGTAAAATACGGTATATATGATATAATGTTTATGTTTCGTTCATTCAAACACTTAATGGTTGTTTTCCTTTGAGCAATCAATGGTCATTTGCTTCTTGATCCGACATTAGTATGGTGAAGCAATGATGTGTTGATCAATCATACTGAATTAATAATCAAGGTGTGTTTGACGGTCTGAAATTGGTGCATTAGGGTTCATGACGGTACAAGGGTTATGATGTCAAAGAGTTATGCGATTAGGGTTGTGACTGTGCAAGAGTTGTGCTTTAAAGTATCAAGTGTTGATGCGAAAAACGACGTCGATTTCAAATGAATTGTTCATTAATTAACAGAATTAATTAATAATAATAATGTGTTTATTTAATTAACAGAATTTAAAAATAATAGTAATGTGATCGGTTGCCGAAATTTAATTTGGTTTATTTAATTAACAGAATTTAAATTAATAATAATAATGTGTTTATTATTATTGTCTTGTGGTGATCGGTTATGACCTTAGTTTTCCTTTATTTTGTTTTGGGATTTTAAAATAAGACCTGCGTGTCGTGCCTCTCTTTTAATCTCTTAATGTAACTTCTTTTCTCATCTCACTCACTCGTATGTAAAACGAGTTTCTTTTATGTAATGTAATGTTATGAAGAAAGAGAAGAATACAATATCAAAGGAGGACAACCTTGAAGATCTTGCTTGGAGAAGCTTAGATCATTATTAAGTTAGCTTAGGTTCTCTCATTGGCTTGGGAGAAATATTGCGCTAGGGCCATAACTATTTTCTTGTGAATGTATGTTGATGCATGTGAGAGACGATTTATAAGATAAATAAGTCGGCGAGATCAGAATAATTGCAAATTCCCTCAAATTAAATATTAAGTTTATGCTTTCCAAGTTTTAGCACTCATCAAGACTAGTATCGGATAATGTAGGTTTCGCCTACGCGAGATGCACATTCTATATTAGTAAGGTGCGATGGGATAATTGTAATATCCAATTGCTAAAACAATAGGTCAAACTTAACTAAACAAATTATAATAAGATTATATATGTTTAGAAGCAAGAGTTGGAAATGATCCATATGATGGATTGGAATAAGGAGTTATTCACCCAACTAAAATATTCGAGAGTTGCATTAGATACAATTGGAAGGAGTTCCTACCTAAATAACCTAGTTTTGTGTAATCCGCCTACGCGGACTTAAAACAAAGTGAAATGTGGATCTCGACCCACTAGAAAATCTTCCAACGGGATTTTCCGAATCAAATGGTGAATGTCATTTGTTTTGAATAAAATAGTGGGAGCATATTTAATTAAAGGCCTAATTAAATATGTTATTGATACTTATATTTTCATTATTTTCATGTAGATTACCATGATAACAAACACCTCTAACAACATTTTGCAATCAATCCTTGATAAGGAAAAATTTCCTGGGACAAATTTTCTGGATTGACACCGAAATCTGAGGATTGTCCTCAAACATGATAGAAAGCTGTATGTCTTGGAGAAACCTTTTCCTAAAGAGGAACCTCCTAGTTCTGCGCCTAAGGAAGAAAGAGATGCTTATAAGAAGCATGTCGATGATGCCAATGAAACTGCTTTCCTCATGCTAGCTACCATGAACTCAGATTTGAAAAAGCAACATGAGAACATGACAACGTTCGATATGATCGAACACCTGAAGATGCTTTATCAAGAGCAGGCAAGGCATGAAAGGTGTGAAGTTTCAAAAGCCCTTTTTCAAGGCAAGTTAGCTGAGGGAGCCCCTGTAGGTCCCCATGTGCTCAAGATGATTGGGTATGTGGAGAACCTTGAGAGGTTGGGTTTTCCCCTTGGAAAGGAACTTGCGACTGATTTGATCTTGCAATTGTTGCCAGATAGATTCATCCAATTTATCCTTAATTTCAATATGAATGATATAGACAAATCTCTTCTTGAACTGCTAGCCATGTTAATAACTGCTGAGCAGAATCTGAAGTCAAAAGGGAAGTCCATTCTGATGATCGGAAATGGAAAGAGACAGAATAAAAGACCCACCAAACAGGGTGATAAAAGGAAAGGCAAGGAAGTTGCCAAACCCAAACCCACTGCTCCTGCTTTGAAGCCTAATGGAGGCATAGCAAAGGAAGGCACCTGCTTCAATTGCGGTAAGACCGGACACTAGAAGAGAAACTGCCCAAAGTACATGGAAGATAAGAAGAATGGAGTAGAGACTTTAACTTCAGGTATTTTTATTATTGAAATTAATTTATCTACTTCTGCATCATGGGTATTAGATACTGGATGCGGTTCTCACATTTGTACCAATGTGCAGGGGCTAAAAAGGAGTAGAGATTTGGCAAGAGGTGAAGTTGACCTACGAGTTGGCAATAAAGCAAAGGTTGTTGTTTAGCCGTAGGAACTTATGTATTGACTTTACCTAGTGGTTTAATAATTTAGTTAGAGAACTGCTATTATGTACCTGCAATTAGCAGGAATATTATTTTCGTTTCTTGTTTGGACAAGTTTGGTTTTTCATTTATAATAAAGAACAGTTGTTGCTTCATTTATTTGAATGATATATTCTATGCTACTGCACAAATGAACAATGGACTATATGTCCTTGATCTTGAAATGCCTATTTATAACATTAATACTAAAAAGATGAAACCTAATGAGTTAAATTCAACTTACCTTTGACATTGTCGATGAGGCCACATAAATGAGAAACACATTTCTAAACTCCATAAAGATGGACTCTTGGACTCTTTTGATTATGAATCATATGAGACATGCAAATCTTGTTTAATTGGAAAGATGACAAAGTCTCCATTCACAGGAAAAGGTGAAAGAGCTAATGATATTTTGGTCCTCATACATACTGATGTATGTGGACCACTAAACATACCAGCCATATGAGGTTTTCGGTACTTCATCATATTTACTGATGATTTCAGTAGATATGGTTATATGTATTTAATGAAACACAAATCATAGTCCTTTGAAATGTTCAAGGAATTCAAGAATGAAGTACAAAACCAACTAGGTAAGAATATTAAAACTCTTCGATCAGATCGAGGTGGTGAGTATTTAAGCCTAGAGTTTCATGACCATCTGAAAGAGTGTGGGATCCTATCCCAACTTACTCCTCCTGGAACACCCCAATGGAACGGTGTATCTGAGAGAAGAAATCGAACCTTGTTAGACATGGTCCGATCCATAATGAGTCACGTCGATCTTCCAAACTCCTTTTGGGGACATGCACTGTTGACAACAGCTTACACACTTAACCATGTTCTATCCAAAAAGGTTGAGAATACACCATATGAGATATTGAGTGGTAAGAAAGCACATATGTCTTACATGAAGATTTGGGGTTGCGAAGTTTATGTGAAACGACAAATTTCAACTACGCTTGAGCCCAAATCTGACAAATGCTTATTTGTGGGATATCCTAAAGAAACAAGAGGGTATTGCTTCTATAATTCTTCTGAGAACAAAGTGTTTGCCACTCGAATTGGAGTTTTCCTAAAAAAGGATTTTATTTCAAAAGGAATCAGTGGGAGGAAAGTAGAACTTGAAGAAATTCAAGAATTACAGAGCATTGATACACCTATGGAGGAATTAGAGCAGGAAACACAAGTAATTGTGGAAGAGCAACCTGCTCAAGTAGAATAAGACCAGCGTAGGTCAAGCAGGATACGTCACCTACCTGAGAGATATGGATATCTCATAACTGATCAAGGTGATGTATTACTCATGGATCAAGATGAGCCTGTGACCTACCAAGAGGCCATAACTAGTCCCGAGTCTGAGAAGTGGCTAGAAGCCATGAAATCTGAAATGGATTCCATGTACACAAACCAGGTTTGGACCTTGGTAGAGCCTCCTATAAGAGTTAACCCTATAGGATGCAAGTGGGTCTTCAAAAAGAAGACTGACATGGATGTTAAGGTACATACCTATAAGGCAAGACTAGTTGCAAAAGGATATAAACATGATGAAACCTTTTCACCAGTTGCAATGCTTAAATCTGTTCAGATTTTACTTGTTATCGCTGCATATCATGATTATGAAATATGGCAGAGGGATGTTAAAACTGCTTTCCTTAATGGGAATCTTCTTGAGGATGCATACATGACACATCCTGAAGGATTTGACATACCAGGAGAAGCCCAAAAGATATGTAAGTTACAAAGATCAATCTATGGATTGAAGCAAGCTTTCAGAAGCTGGAATCTTCGTTTTGATGAAACAATAAAACAATATGGATTCATCAAGAATGAAGATGAGCCTTGTGTCTACAAGAAGTTAGTGGGAGCATGATCGTCTTCCTGGTATTATATGTAGATGACATATTACTCATTGGAAAAGATGTCCCTACCCTACAACAAGTAAAGTGTTGGTTGGGGAAATGCTTTTCTATGAAGGACCTGGGTAAAACAACCTATATATTAGGAATCAGGATCTATAGAGACACCGATGCTAGCTATATTATTGCTGTAATTGGATACACCGATGCTAGCTTCCAGACAGATAAGGATGACTTTAGATCGCAATCTGGTTATGTGTTTTGCTTAAACGGTGGCGTTGTGAGCTGGAAAAGTTCAAAGCAAGATACAGTTGCTGATTCTACAACCGAGGTCAAGTACATTGCTGCCTCAAGTGCAACAAAGGAATCTGTTTGGATCAAAAAGTTCATTAGTGAACTTGGCATAGTTCCTAGCATTGTGGATCCCATTGATCTCTATTGTGATAACAATGGTGCTATCGCACAAGCTAAGGAGCCTAGATCTCACCAACGATCCAAACACATACTTAGGCGTTATCACCTCATTCGAGAGACAATAGATAGAGGAGATGTGAAAATATGCAGAGTACCTACACTTGACAATATTGCTGACCCACTGACGAAGCCTCTTGCGCAGCAGAACCATGATGGCCATACTAGATCTATGAGCATTAGGGGTATGTCTGATTGGCTCTAGTGCTAGTGGGAGATTGTTGGTGTAAGCCCTAGAGGCCAATACTTTTGGTACTTGTATCGAATTATTTATTAATAATAAAAGACTTTTTCTTTATTATGTTTGTTTAATAAAGTCCCTAGAATAGCTAGTCCGTTTAATGTATCAAGTGTGACTTAATCATGAGATCCCATTAAACATAAATACACTATTCTTAAAGTATCCGTAGTCGAGCTTTATTGTGAAGTGGGATAACATTAAAGCATTAAGACTATTATGTATATAAACTGATTATCACATCTCATGGATCATGGATAAGGATTTGTCAAATCTTAAACATAAGTATGAATATTAAGAGTAATATTTATACTGGATTGACCCGCTATGAGAATACTATACAGAATATTATGCAAAGTGTCATAAGCTATTCTCATGGTGATAATGGTGTATACCACCCTTCGACCTAAAACCACTATGGACCCTAGATGTAGAGTCGAGTGCCTTATTGTTGATCAAACGTTATTCGAAACTGGATGACCATAAAGATAGTTGATGGGTACTCCACGAAACATGCTGAGGGACATGAGTGACCTAGATGGAATTTTCTCATCCTGCGTAACAGGATAAATGTCTACGGACCCAATATTGAACTGGACAAGAATGAAACGGTTTACGCCTTGTGTTCAATATAGACATAAGGGCAAAATGGTAATTATACACATAAGTATTATCACAAAAGGATTTGTCAGATCACATGACATTTTCGTGTCTTGGATAGCAATGATGTGTTGCTAGATACCGCTCACTGTTTATTATGTTAAATACGTGATTTAATATAATTGTTAATGTCGTGAAAACCTACAGGGTCACACACAAAAGGACAGAATGATGAGAGATAGAGTAAATAAGGAACACCGTAAGGTATGGTGCACTTAAGTGAATTGTAGAACTGAAGGAGAATTGCGATCCAAAACGCAGCGGAAATTAAAATTTTCTCCTTTAGAGATCCTTACGAATGGTCATGATCAGTGATAGAATATTTACCTCTTGTGACGATTGAAATCTTTGGTGCAGATCTCTTGTGACGATCAAAACCTTTGATGTAGATCCACGGAGCGATCACGAACGTTGAACGATGACAACGTCTCTACTCAGTCCACACGAACGAATTCCTTCAATCTCAGTGCTAGCTGGTACGAATGAAGGCTTTGAGTGAGAGAGAGAGAGAGAGAGAAAACAAAAAATGCAACCGCTCTCAATGCTTCTGCACAAGGGTTCTATTTATAGAACCACTTGTGTGGGCTTCAAGCTAAAAGGCCCACTTAAGTGTATTTTGGCCCATATCTTATAATATGCCCAAAATCACTTAAGCTCATGGTACCTTACCATATTTCGTATTCTACTCAAGTACACCGTACCTTACGATGTTCTATAATTCACTTAAGGGCACCGTACCTTACGGTATTCCTTAGTTTCTCTATCTCTCATCAATCCGTCCTTTGTGTGTGACCCTGTAGGTTTTCGTGACATTGACAATTATATTAAATCACGCATTTAACATAATAAACAGTGAGCGGTATCTAACAACACATCACTGCTACCCAAGACACGAAAATGTCATGTGATCTGACAATTCCTTCTGTGATAATACTTATGTGTATAATTACCCTTTTTCCCTTATGTCTATATTGAACACAAGGCATAGACCGTGTCATCCTTGTCCAGTTCAATATTGGGCCCATAGACAATTATCCTGTTATGCAGGATGGGCAAATTCCATCTAGGTCACTCATGTCCCTCAGCATGCTTCGTGGAGTACCCATCAACTGTCTTTATGGTTATCCAGTTACGGACAACGTTTGATCAGCAATAAAGCACTCGACTCTACATCTAGGACCCATAGTGGTTTCAGGTCGAAGAGTGGTATACACCATTATCACCATGAGAATAACTTATGACACTTTGCATAACTTTCTATATAGTATTCTCATAGCGGGTCAATCCGGTATAAATATTACTCTTAATATTCATACCTATGTTTAAGACATGATAACTCTTTATCCATGATCCATGAGATGTGATCATCAGTCTACAAACATAATAGTCTTAATGCTTTAATGTTATCCCACTTCACAATAAAGCTCGACTACGGATACTTTAAGAATAGTGTCCCTATGTTTAATGTGCTCTCATGATCAAGTCACACTTGATACATTAAACGGACTATCTATTCCAGGGACTTTATTAAACAACCATAATAAAGAAAATGCCTTTTATTATTAATAAATAATTCGATACGAGTACCAAAAGTATTGGCCTCTAGGGCTTACACCAACAAGAACATCGTAAGGTACGGTGTACTTAAATAGAATACGAAATATGGTAAGGTACCACACACTTAAGTGATTTTGACATATCATAAGATATGGACCGCATACACTTAAGTGAGCTTTTTAGCTTGCAGTCCATACAAGTGGTTCTATAAATAGAACCCTTGTGCAGAAGCATTTGTTCAGTTGTAATTTCGTTTCTCTCTCTCACTCAAAGCCTTCATTCGTAGCAGCTAGCACTGAGATTGAAGAAATCCGTTCGTGTGGACTGAGTAGAGGCGTTGTCACCATTCAACGTTCGTGATCGCTCCATAGATCTGCATCAAAGGTTTCAATCGCCACAAGAGGTAACAATTCTATCACTGATCATGCTCATTCGTAAGGATCATTAAAGGAGGAATTTTTTTAAATTCCGCTACGTTTTGGATCGCTATTCTCCTTCATAGCAGCCACATAGTCAGGACTCTTTGTGGATGACAGTCCGTAGTTGTCTCAAGTGGAACACATGGTTTTCGAGTTATATAATTTTGTACAATACAAATGGCAGATGAGGCAGACGATTAGACATACCTAATAGTTTATATTTGGATGTATTATATTTTTTTGGTATTTTCGATGTATTTTCAAACAAATGTTATGTATGAATTATCTTGAATTTTTTTTATTTATGTATGAATTTTCAGCCTCCATTAACTTTAATATAAATGAATTTTACTTTAATTTTACGTTAATATAAGTTGACCTCACAAAAATTGAATATTTGGACAATGATGATGATCTGATATGATTCAGGGAGAATTTCGAAGATGCATCTTCGAAATAAACCTTTGTATATATCATGTATTCAAAAAAATTCAGAAGATATTTCGAAGATGCATATCCGAATACATCAAATACTCGTATGAAGATGCATCTTTAGACCATAATTTAGTCAAAAATGTGGTGGATCTCATAATAAAGTGTATTTTGATTGTGGTTTAAGAAATGCAATTTCAAAATTTTAAAGGTGTGGCATGCAGATGTAAGGTTAAAGTGAAAGAATAAAACTAGGCCTAATAAGGTTTCTGATAGGATATAAAAGTAAATTGAAAGAAAGAAAGGGGGAAATTGGTATTAATAGAGAAAAACGTGCGCGGTAGACTACATCATGATTGCCATATATATAGTGATTGTTCTTGAAAATTGGAACAGGTGGTGATTATTGTCAACTGCATTTTCTCCCTCTCTTCGTTTTCGCTCTATCTGTTTCTCTCGAGTTTTGAGAGATTCAGATTTAGATCAAGATTAGATCTGAGCCAAATTCGCGTTACTCACGTTTCTCAAACAACAAAGGAAAAAGAAATCCAAAAAAAGAAACAAAAATGGCGACCGTGTCCGCTCTTGCCAAATACAAGCTCGTCTTCTTAGGTGATCAATCGGTTGGGAAAACCAGCATCATCACTCGCTTCATGTATGATAAATTCGACAACACCTATCAGGTTATTCCTTCGTTCTTTTCTTTTCTAATTTATTATTATTGGAAGATTTCGTTGATCTATTCTCGGTTACAATTTTCATGTTGAATCAATCAATCTGGATCGTTTTGTTTTTGTTTTTATTTTTAACTGTTGATCTTGTATTTCATCTTATCGTAAATCAGATCATGCATTTTCATGATACGTTACTTGATATTTATGTGATTTTACTAGGATCATGGATCAATATGAGATGTATTAGAAAAACTATTGCCGTTTTAGTCATGTAGTTTAGCCAATTTTGAGATTGTTTTCTATGAATTTTTCTGCGCTGTATATGGAGTATTATGAATAGTGTGAATACATCTAATGGTATATGTTGATTTTAATGCATTGCAAAATTGTTTCAGTTAAGAGTTAAAGTAGTTGCTTGTAAATTCCTTCTTGCATTACTCGTGCATTGATCAAATCCGCAGGATTATATTTAAGTTTAAGGTTCTGAAGTGCACCGTGAAATAATTTTCAAGGTTTAAATATGTTGTATAATTTGGCCATTATAATATAAAATGATTGAATATAGTGTCCTCATCTATGAGAATCATATACATCAGGTACTATGATATGTTATAAAAATTTACGAGATGCATTCGGGATACTTTTGTAATGCTCCTGGTTTATGTCAGTTACCAACTTATGTTACTTAAAATAGAAATAATGCATTTCTTTTTTGCGTTGTTTTGGTCTCAACTATTGCTCTTGACCAATTACTTGATCATCTAAATTTCAGGCCACTATTGGTATTGACTTTTTGTCAAAAACAATGTACCTTGAAGATCGCACAGTTCGTTTGCAGCTTTGGTAGGCAGTATTCCTCTTCAAGTCATATAACATCATCATTCTATTTATATTTGCTTATTTATATTCTAAAAGCTATAGTAGATTTCACATTGTCGCGTAGACACTATTTTACCTGTTGTTTTTGCACATTTTGAGTGTAGTCTATTTTAACTACACAGGGATACTGCAGGACAAGAAAGATTTAGAAGTCTCATTCCAAGCTATATAAGAGATTCTTCAGTCGCAGTTATTGTATATGACGTTGCCAGTAAGTATTGTTCTTTTAAGAAAGAAAGAAAAATCAGAATAGTTGTTTTCTAAGTCTTCATAGGTTTTCTTGTGACATAAGTATTCCAAACTATTAGTTAATGTTATTATTCATGGGTGTAATATTCATTTTGGAACATGGAATGTAGGCACCCTCATTGGTAGATCAACAAAAAATAGTAGAAATTAGAAACCATGATTATTATAAGGATAAATCTTATGTACTTGTCAAAAACTAGATGAGTAGAAGAGAGTACTAAAGAACTAGGCATGCTGTAATTCCAGATTTAAAACACATGAAAAATAAGATATGGGATTGTAGATTTAAAACAAATGAAAAATAAGATCTAGAATTGAGCAGGTCATTTTTATTACAGGTATTGTATGAAAGATGTTGTGGGTGCTAAAAGGTTAGAAGATAGGGTCATAGTTCTATAGTTTAGAGTGGAATGAGAAGCTTTTAATGTTACAGGCACAATACAAGATGAAGTTCTAACAGGATTTAAATGGTTTAGATAAGGAAACATTATACGTTAGAGTTTCCTGAAAAACAATCTATATGGTCATGTGAATAGGGTAGCTAGAAGGTGTGACTTTTGTGAGAGTGTTCAAAGGGTTTTGGTTTATGGGAAATAAACATCACTTTATATTGTTATGATTATTGATTTTCCCATAGTTAACACATGTTAGAACTCATAAACAGAGAGATATTTTCATTGAGATAGTCACTAACTTTTCATTTCATAATTCTGGTATACTACAACAATGAGGAACTATTTGCTTTTATACAATTGCACACCAGATCACCTAGTGACCTGCTATAGCAGGTGCGCTAATTACAGCTGTGACTGACACTTGGCAGTTACTAGTTTAAGTGTAACTTAGCTTACAATAACTAGATTCACTTCTTATTCTCTAATAACATTCAGGAAAAAAAAGAAAAAGAACATGAACTACAAAGTCATATTAGAAGCTGGAATGTGGAAGATTTGAAGCTGCTTAGCATGACCTTTTCCCTAACAAAGAATAGATCAATCTCCATGTGTTTAGTCCTAGAGTGCATAATGGGATTATGAGCTAACAAGACTGCAGACTAATTGTCACAAAAGATTGTGGGAACTTTGGTGACAGGGCATAATTCCTTGAGTATGGTTTGAACCCAAAGAAGATCAGTTGTTGCTTGAGCAAGGCTTCTATACTCAGCTTCTGTGCTGGACCTGGCCACCACTTGTTACTTTTTAGACCACCAGGAGATGAGATTTGGACCAAAGAAGATTGCAGCACCAGAGGTGCTTCTCCTGTCACCTGAGTCAGAGGTCCAGTCAGCATCACAAAAGACTTGGAGAGAAGGAGAAATGGTGCTAGGAAGAGACGAGATAAGTAGGCCATGACCAATGGTACCCTTGAGATGCCTTAATATTCTTTTGACTGCAATCTAATGGGCTTCAAGGGGATGAGCCATAAACTGACACACTTTGTTCACATAATAAGTGATATCAGGCCTGGTAAGAGTAGGATACTGTAAGGCACCAACCACAGACCTATAAAGAAAAGGATCAGCCACTGCACCAGACCCTGTTTTAGTCAATTTGTAGGATGTTGCCATGGGGGTAGTGACTGAACTTGCCTCAAGCATGTTGGTCCTTTGCAGCAGATCCCTAATGTACTTAGATTGAGTTAAGAGGAGGGAATTAGAAGAGGTATGCTTCACTTCAATACCTAGAAAATAGTCCAGATCACCCAAGTGTTTTAGAGAGAATGTGGCATTATGTTTGGTGATGATGGACTGCAAAAGTGATGTGGAGCTGCCTGTGATGATAATATCATCCACATACACCAGAAGGAACATGGTGTGACCCTGGGAGAAGAAGGTGAACAGTGATGGGTCACACTTACTTGCTTTGAACCCAAGGTGCAAGAGAGCAGATTGTAATCTTTCAAACCACTGGCTTGGGGCCTTTTTGAGGCCATATAAAGCCTTGTTGAGTTTACACACTATGGTAGGATTGGAACTTTCAAAACCCTTAAGTTGTCCCATATACACCTCTTCATGGAGTAGCCCATTGAGAAAGACATTGTTCACATCCAGTTGCTGAATAGACCACTGGTGAGTGAGAGCAATGGACAGAATTAGTCAGATGGTGATGGGTTTGACCACATGGGAGAAGGTTTCATTAAAGTCAAAGCCATACCTTTGATGAAACCCTTTGGCCACAAGTCTGGCCTTATACCTATTCACAGACCCATCAGGATTTTCTTTCACTCTAAAGACCCATTTGCAACCAATGGCTTGTCTTTGAGAGGGAAGTGGAACAAGTGTCCAAGTGTCATTGTGGATTAAAGCATCATATTCAGCTTGTATAGCTGCTTTCCAGTTTACATCAGCAAGGGCCTGTTTAACAGTTCTTGGCTCAGAAGTGGCAAGTAAACGTCTTGGTCCAAGTCTTGGTTGAGAGAAGCCAGACTTGACTCTGGTTTGCATGGTATGGGCATTGACAGGAACCTGTGACACAGGGACAGCCCTAGGTGGAATGGTGGTAGGCTCAGGTGAGGTGTTAGTGTCTTGAGAGGAGGTAGATTCAGACATATGTATGGACTCACTAGAGGAGGGCTGAGAAGAATTTAATGAGGGAGAAGGACTGGATAATCCAGTGGGTGACTGAGACTCAGGAGAGTTTTTAGGTAAAGCTACAGAACTTTAAGCTGATGTAGGAGAAGACAGAGAAGTGGAGAATTCATTGGTTGGTAATGTCTCAGGTGCAGTCATAAGGGTAGGAGAATGAAGAGAGGGGCTATTATTGAATGGAAGGGGTGAGAGACTAACACCTGCAGACGTAGAGGATATGGGAGTAGACTTGGAAAATAGGCTTTGATAAGGGAACCTTGACTCATTGAATAGAACATCCTTGGAGGTAAAGAGTCTACCATTAGAGGAGAGACACCTGTAGCCTTTATGAGAGGTGGAATAGCCAAGGAAAAGACATTCCTGAGACCTGAAATCAAGTGTATGAGCATGATAAGGTCTGAGTAAGGGAAAGCAAGCACACCCAAACACCTTTAGAAATTTGTAGTCAGGTTTGGTTTTGAATAAAACAGTGTAGGGAACTTGAAACTGAATAGAGGCAGAGGGAAGTCTATTAATAAGATAGACTGCAGTAGAAAAGGCATAGTCCCAATATGTAAGGAGAGAAGCTTGACTTAGTAGAGTGAGGCCCATTTCAACTATGTGCCTATGTTTCCTCTCAACAACCCCATTTTGGTAATGAGTGTGAGGACAAATCACTCTATGGACAATCCCTTGATCTTTAAGAAAGTTAGCAAAAGGTCTAAATTCCCCTCCCCAATCAGATTGAAGGGCCTTAATAGGTAGGCTATGTTGCAATTCAGCCATAGCCTTGAATTGTTTGAAAACAGAAAGAGCCTCAGCTTTGCTCTTGAACAGGTAAATCCAAGTAAACTTGGAATAGACATCCACAAAGGACATATAATATTTAAATCCTAAGGTAGATGCATAAGGGGAAGGTCCTCATAAATCACTGTAAACAAGTTCTAAAGGAGAGAAATAGGTGGTGTGTGAACTAGGAGAGTGTAATCTATGAGCTTTACCCATACAACATGTTGCAACAAAATCAAAACTGATTTTATTATGAATGGGAACATTACAAGATTGTAATACAAGTTTCAAGGCCTGAGAGTTATGGTGACCTAATCTCAGATGCCACACATTAGGGGAACTAGAGTCAACAGAAACAGAATTAATGCTAGAAGTAAACTGAGAAGAACACACAGGCTGAGACTTGACCACACTGCTAGCAGAGTAAGGGAAGGAAGCTCATAGAGGCCATCCTTGCCAACTTGACCTTCTAGGAGGACATCATTGTTGACCTGGGACAGTACAAGGCACTTGTTAGCATCGAACAGAAAATAAACATTATTATCCCTACAAAATTGGCTGACACTAAGAAGATTCTTAGTTATGGTAGGAATGAGATTGTGGAAAGTGAGAAGTGTGTGAGGGTGAATAGGTGAGGTGAAGACACTAGATCCTGAGGATTGAATGTGCAAACCTTGGCCATTTCCCATGTAAATCTGATCAGGGCTTTCAAATGGAGTCAACTGTTGCAGGTTTTTGGCATCACTGGTGACATGAAAAAAAGCCCCAGAATCTGGAAACCAAGATGCGGAGGCAGCTGGAATTGAATTAGCCACAAAGGCAGAGGAAGCAACAGGAGTGAAGCTTTGATTGAACCTGTACCAACTAGCCAGCGCTGTATGGCCAAATTTAGAGCATACCTGACATTGCACAGTAGAGGTGGGAAACCTTCCTCTACCTCTACCATTGCGGCCACCATGAGAACCTCTGTAACCACCACGAAAGGAAGCCTGTTCTTGATGCATGGGTGATGAGGAAGGTTGAGCTAGTGAAGGTTCAACACTAGTAGATTGAGCTTCCTCAAGGTTAACAGAATTAGGCGTTGTGTGAGTCAGATTAAGGGAGATCAGATCTGGTGGAGAAGCTTTCTTGAACTTGTTTAGGTGAAGTTCATGTGCAAGAAGAAGAATCTCAACTTTATCTAGGTCCATACATCCAAATTTGCTTTCAATAACAGAAACAACTGATGCAAACTCTGCAGGAAGACCTTCCAGAACAACATCAATGTGATGAGAATGAGGAATTGGATCACCTATAGATGCGAGAGAATCGACAATGTTGCGAACCTTGAGACGATACTCTTGAACTGAGGAATTGTCAACAGTGAGAGCACGAAGCTCAACACGAAGCTGTCTGGCACGTGCGCGAGTTTGTTTCTGAAAATAACCAAATAAGCGATCCCAGAGTTGATGTGAGTGCGTACATCCAAGGACACGAGAGAGAATTTCAGTGGAGAGCGTTGATTGTAACCAGGACAGAAGCATCTGATCCTTTTGAAGCCACTGTGAATACTCAGGATTCACGTTCCCAGCCATACGGGCATCATCGTCAACGAACTGCAGTGGAATATGAGTGCACACTACAAACTCAGTGAGGTTGTGAGAATTGATGTACGGTTTGATTTATTGCCGCCATAGATGAAAATTCTTTTCATCCAATTTCTGTGCGATCTTGAGCGAGAAATGAAGACGATTGGAATCGTCAAGAGAAGACGCATTCACGAGCGTAGAGGAAGATGAGATGTGCGCGGAATCTTCCGGTGATGATTCCGGCGGTGGAAGCGCAGCCATGGGAGCCTAGATCGGAACCCTAACTAACCGATACCATGTTAGAACTCATAAACAGAGAGATATTTTCATTGAGATAGTAACTAACTTTTCATTTCATAATTCTGGTATATTACAACGATGAGGAACTATTTGCTTTTATACAATTGCAAACCAGATCACCTAGTGACCTGCTATAGCAGGTGCACTAAGTACAGCTGTGACTGACACTTGGCAGTTACTAGTTTAAGTGTAACTTAGCTTACAATAACTAGATTCACTTCTTATTCTCTAATAACATTCAGGAAAAAAAAGAAAAAGAACATGAACTACAAAGTCATATTAGAAGAGAGTTTGACCATCCAGCATCTGGTTTTACTTATATCTTAGTAAAGAGAAAATGATAATAAGAATAGTCAAGTTATAACATATCGAAAGTCTTTATGACTATAGGTGTGCTCCAAGAGTCAAATCTTGTATTTTTATGTTGATTCCTGATATGCTTACCGAGCACATCCAAACGACAGTGTCATTGTGCTTTATTGTGTGTGGATAATTAGTTGGAGACTCAAGAAGAAAGCAATAGGAAGTCAGTGATATGGAGTCAGTATTAGATATACAAAGCTTCCTCCAAAGTTAAAATAAGTTTATGAAATACAAGTTTAGTGAGAGGCATGAGTCTAGCTTAGATGTGAAAATTGGAGAAAATTAAATACTAAGTATCAGAAAAGCGTTGAAAACGTCAGCTCCCCATTCTCTACCTCTCTTACTATGTTTTCTCTTGTACACTCTTTCTTTATGCTCGGTTTGCTTGTGGAATCAAGTGTGCTTAGCTTTTTTGAGCTATCTATGAAGCATAAATCAAATTATAATCATTAAATTTCTTTGCAAATTGTTCTGATGCAGACCGACAATCATTTCTTAACACTAGCAGGTGGGTTGAGGAGGTACGTACAGAACGGGGCAGTGATGTTGTTATTGTTTTGGTTGGAAACAAAACTGATCTTGTTGAAAAAAGGTGAGCAGGGTGTCTACCAGTCTGGACATGGTGTTTTTCTCATAAAATGTAGAATGATTTCATGCTAATTTGACATGCTTTTCAGACACTTTTTGTTTTTAATGTTAAGACACTTGATTTATATCCTACTGTTTCCATACTATGTTTGTAATAATTCTTGTTTGGTTTTTGAAATTTTTTTGGGAAAAAATGTTGGTTAATTTTGAAAATAATTCTTGTTCTGTTTGCATATTATTTTGCTAATAAATAGATTATGTAACACAAAATTAGGACAGGTTTACCAAAATTGTCCTGCCTTAAGTTGTTTTTTCAAGACCATGTTTAAAAGGTAAATTTATAGGTACACGATGATAAAATTTCGTTATTGGGCAAAGACATTTCCAATTAGCTTACACATGATGTTTGCAGTTTTCTTATAGTACTAAATTTCTACTTATTTTTGTAAGGAAATTACAATGTTTGTCTTTTCTTTCACTTTTCTTCTCATCATATTGTCTTTTTTCTCCTCTTCTGTCACATGTCCATACAATTCTTCTAATACTAAATGACAATGTTTTCATTACACTCATAATGCAATTATAATGCTTAAATAGGCAAGTCTCTATAGAGGAAGGAGATGCCAAGTCACGTGAGAGCGGGATCATGTTTATCGAAACCAGCGCGAAAGCAGGATTTAATATCAAGGTGAGATTTGATTAATTCTCCAAGTCACCCAGTAATTTTTACTATTGGTTGCTTTTGAATTTTGAACTATGTCTTCTATATCAGTCTGAGAAACCTAGAATGATTCCGTGCTGCATTTTCATAAAATGTAAAAGCATTCCATTCAGGGATTTCAAATCTGTGTTCGGCTGTTTTTCTCTGCGAGTTTGTCTTATTTAACATGTTTAGCTCTTGCATTAGTTTATCGTGTCCATATTAACTCAAGTGAATAAAATGTCGCAGCCTTTATTTCGTAAGATTGCTTCCGCTTTGCCCGGGATGGAAACTCTTTCTTCAACAAAGCAAGAAGATATGGTTGATGTAAATTTAAAATCCACCGTGAATTCATCCCACACAGAGCAGCAGGGAGGAGGTTGCCTGTGCTAAACAAGTGCTATTCACAAGGCCAATATTAGTCTGTTCATTTGGCACAATTATTGGTTTGGCTACTAAAATGGAAAGATGCACCTAGGCAAAACGTGCTGTTGTATCAATGTTCTTCAGTTTAGTTTGGTAGGGGCTAGCACTTAAGCAGTAACGGTTTCTATGTAAGATAAAAAAAGAATTTGGCAATTACTTATTTTATTTTCTTATACAGTTAGTTCTTTTATGTAAGAATGCAGATAATAAAAAGATCTTAACATTGTTTACCATTTGACATGGAGGAGAGGCATCATCAGTTTCTGTGGTACTGGATGCTTAGATAAAGCTTCAAACTGGAGATTTGTCGGAAACATTTTAATGACTAAAACGATATGCTTAATTGCAGAAAACCAGAAACAGTGTTTGTACTGACATTCTATACAATTTATTTTGGGATAAGAAAAGAATATCTAAAATTTTGATAGAAATACTTGGCTTTACATAATGAGAGTTCCTTTATAATAATAATAAAAAAAACTGGCAAATTCCCTTTTAAATTAAAGCCATCAATTTTTTTCAACCAATTTTTGTTATAGAGAGTAATTATTACTTTAAATAAGTATTTACAGTATCTAGTATTTTTATGCCAAAAATTTCTTTGCAGTTTTTTTAAACAATGCCAATCATAATACTTGGTAACAAAATCCTAAAAACAGCACTGAGTTACATGGTTTCATCAGGCCAGGCGTGTTTCAATAACAATTGTCTCTAAAGGTTGGCAGAAATTTATCACAGCAAGTAGTTTATTCCTCTTGCAACTCAAGTTCAAATAAAGGTATATTTCGGGTAGGTTTCTATTTAATGGTCCTGCTATAAATCTTTTTTTGGGTGGGTTTCCATTTAATGATCCTGGAAATATCCACTACTGTAAACCAATAGATTGTCTGACTTGGCGGGAAATTTAATAGACAGCTTGTCTGTCGTTTGCAATTATGTGCATTTTTCATGTAAAAAAAAGTTTACGTGTAATTTTAAGAAAATTATTGAGTGTATTACTTGTAGTGATAAAGTAAGCTTCATTGACCAAAACACTTAGTAGTATAATAGTTAGTAGACAAATTAGGTGAAGTTTTGTAATCAATATTGTCAGTTTATTAAAATAATAACACTTTGAAATATGAAACACTTAAAATGAGAAATATGACACTGAAAGAGTAAATAACAGAGGAGCTTTAGGATAAACGTAATCTACATTTTTTGTACCAAATAACATTTCCCAAATCCCATCTTCAACATAACAAGGAGCTCTATTACAATTCAAACATGCTAAAATTAAACAACCGTAGAAACATAGAAGTGTACACTTAACCACGAGGAAGTAAAGATTGAACCTTTAAATAAGAACAAACCCATCAGCCTTCTGCCTGACCCTCAATGTCAGATATATCAATACTAATGTTCCCAAACTTGACCTGCAGGGTAATTGATCGATTTAGTGAATTGCTCAAATCTAGACAAAATTACAAATGCCCATCTTAAACAAAATCAGAAAACAGACACTGGAGAAACATGACAACAGTATGACCAGTTCCTTGGAAAAATTAATACGTGCATTATTTCACACTGCGTGGAGTCCACTCATAATTTGTTAGTGTAACACTAAAGCAATAGTATATTTGACAAACAATTAACTGGAATCTTTCACCTAAAATGAAATACATGTTATACAATGCACAACACAACAACAAGAACAACAACCATCTATCAAAGTTATTGGTTGTTTGCATAAAATTACATAAACATAAGAAAAAGAGTTTGATATATTAGGACTTCTATTTTCTTATTGAAGAACTCAATTGTTTACTACTTTTATGAATATATCATAAAATAAAAGCATATATGCAATCTAATAATTTGTTATAATCATGAAAATAAGTTCTAGATGAAATAGTTTACCGGGACAAAATGGAAAATTCACACAAAATAATAGCCAATGTTTTGGTATTGGAGTTGAATTATCATTGAATTAATCTATCATATCTTAGTTGTATTATGTTTTTATTGCTATTTCTTTTTCTTGCAAACTTTCTTCTATTATGAATATTTTAGTTAGGCCTAAGCACACAAGTAAAGTTGATGTGATCCTTTTATAAAATAATAATGATTTATGTGGTATGTTGTTAGTGTAAAGCTTTATTACATATGCATTCAATCAAATCTCTTCATATACATATTTACTAAGATATTTTAGAAATTAACATAACAAAGTGGCATTATCATGTGATTTGATTGAATGTTGTGTAAAATAGTTTTATACTACCAGTGCATTATGATTAACCTCAAATAATAATAGTTAATTAAAATAGACAATAACTAAGATAAAATGTGTATGATCGTGTGGATAGCTATGAGTATATGTCAAGCTTTACTTTTTGATCCGCTGTAACTTACAATATTGAAAACAGGAGGGCAACTTTTCTGGAATCGAATGAGGTAGAGCGCTTATATCTTCTCCATTTGTTACTCGGCAAATCATGTAACTTTTCAGTGACTGGTTTATCTGTGAATTTGTGAAATAAGAAATTTAATTAAAAATCTAGATCCCAAACCTGCTTGGTTCTGGACACATAATTATGAGCACAAGTCACGAAAAAGAAGAGAGCAATTGATAGTTTGATCAGGGAAAAACGAATTCAAGATAAAATATAAAGAATTATCATAATATAGCAAGTCAGGTTATGAAGTCTTATCAATGTGATTAACAATGGAAAACAAAAAGATTATGGTGGACAATTTGAATTTTGAATGGAAGATACCCTTGTTTTCAAGTTCAAATAAACCATTTCTACTACAAGTATTTCATATGCTTTATCAATTGCATTAGCCAATGCAAGAACAAAACCCACTCATATTACTTTTGAAAAGGCAAACAAACCAGAAATCTTATAGTTGATTTACAGGACCTGACAGAAGTTATCTAATTGCCTATAAACATGCTTTAATTCTTTAATATGACATAGAGTAGGAGGTTAGCTATTCCTCATTACATGATACTATGAGAATATTTATCTGTTTATGATCCTAATGTTATAAACACATTTCTTTTGTCAATCCAGCTGTTTGTAATGGTTGGACAACATTCCTTTCATCTATAAACTATTCTGATTACTTAGTGAAAATAATCATCTCCCAACTATGTAGTCGATTCCAGTAAAGAGAACTACTTAGGCTTATCAGAATTGAAAAATATTAAGAAACTCAAGAACAGTAATACCTCTTGCATTGTTGAAGCTCGGTAGACTCTGCATAAGTTTTGCCCCTACTTTTAGACTTGATTCTCTGCACAGTACACTCTGCAATGTGGCAAAATATCAGCCCTTGTATAAGGATAACGACAGACATAGATAGAGATTAGAGAGACATAGACACATACACATATGTGCAAGGGTAGTATGTTATCCGCAGTTTGCGAAATCTATCCTGTACACCATATCTCTAAAAACTACAGTGAGGAGGTGAAATTATGAGACTTACTGTTGGCGAGTTCCCAGTTTTAAAACTTTCAACTCCCTCTTCATAGGATTCAGGGGAAACTGAGTTTCCATTCACACTAGGTATATCAATTATGCACTGGGTATAAATATCTTTGCTCTTCATTTGAAAATCAATGTTGTTTTGACAATTAGTATGACTGTCTAAACACCTTCCGCTTTTAGCTTGACTAGGAACCTCTACAACACTCAAGAAGGCTGGTGGCGAAGCACTGTTTTCCTTTTCAGCTTCCTCTGGTACCACTGAAATACTATAAACATCTGGGACCTGTAAAAAAGGAAAGCACACCAGCTTCTGAAAACATATTTTGAGGTATTTTTAAATGATCATTTATGGCAAAAATTGGTCCAAGCAGTTAAAATAAGAACCACGGGAAAAAAAATTATGTGTCCCTTTGGTCCTGCTGGTCATTTTGAGAAAAATAGTCCAAAATAACAAGTTGACTAGCTAACTCAAAACTAAATGGAAATTCAGGTCCTAACTGTTTCCCCCCCTAATCAGGATGAAACAAGTTTACAAACAAAGATTTTTCACCATCTCCCCTCAACCTTACGGTTCTATGACTAGATGTTCTAGTCACCAGTAACATAAACCGTTGAAATACAATACCAGAAGACACACCTGATTATAAAATGATTACCAACCGTTACCATTAAGCACATACAACACAACATGCAATCTACTAGATTAACAAGTCAGAGAATAAACAGAAAGAGTTAGATCACAACATGCAATCTACAAGTCAAAGAATAAACAGAAAGAGTTGGATCACTACATGCAATCTACAAGTCAATGTTTTCAAATAGTTACCAACAATGTTTTAACAACCCGATGTTGTTCCACAGTACACAATTTAGTGCAGTGTTGTCAAAAAGACGCTGTAGCACTATTCCATATCAAAATTTGAACAAACTACTATTTTCGATGATCTGCAATTCACAACAATGATTGAAAGAAGAATTAACCTGTGAAGCATGCAATCTGTCTGGAAATGAAGTTTCTTCAACAAGAATCGGCGGCATATCTGAACGAAAAACCAAACAATGAAATCAGCTCCGAGAATCGTAAATACTAAATTAATTAAATTAAATTAAATTACCTAGAGGAAGCTGTGAGTTCAGATCATGAACATTTGGTTTATTTAACTTCAAGCAAGAACAACCAACAGGCACGTTTCCATTCCCCTCTAGAAACTCCTGAATTTGATGTTGTTTCTGCAATGAAACCGCAAAATCAAAACAAGTTTCTAAACCAATCACAAAATACAAAGAAACTAAATAATTAAGAATACACTAACATTAAATAATAAAAAAAATGCAACTGATCAACTAGTAAAAACTTTCGACCTAATGTGATCTAAAATAAAGCGTCCTCAATCTTCAATCCGTGAATCATATGCTAAATTCAAAGTAAATCAACTTGAATTTCGAACTGTAAACAAATAAAAGAAAATCGTGTGGTTTCAGTTTCAGTTTCACTTCCACACACATGACTCTCGTTCAGATTTTTTTCCAGCTGTTTTTGTTTTCTTTCACGGCATTGCGCATAAACGTCTATTTCATCACTCAAAGTCACAACGCAAGTTGTTAAAAGAAAGAGAGGGAAAAAAACAATAAACAAGTTGAGATTCCGATTCGGTTGAGACTTGAAAGTAGTGAAGTAAATTCGGAATGTGGATAAGAATAACTGAAGATGAGGTTGAAACTGAAATTGAAGGTTAGAGAGTGCGAGAAAGAATGCTACCTGACAGGAGGAGGAAGATTCGACGGCCATTGTCATGGAGGAAGGCGTGAGTATTCGGCGGAGAGAATGACGAAATGCGACGGAGATAGCCGCGACGGGATTAGAACAGTTAGGACATCGGAGAAGAGTGAAGAGATGAAAGTTTTCTTTGTTTTTGTAGTTTAGTTTAGTTTTGCTTAATAACTGTAATAAAAAGTACACCTATACCTACATACAGTTCAGTTGCTGGGTTCTGAATAAGACTTCGACTATCACGACAAACCCTTCTATTCATCCGTGACCAAAACCACCTTTCCTTTTCACCTAATTTATTTTTATACTTTATTTATTATTTTAGAACTAAAATATAAAATATTTTATTTTCGTTAACGTAACACTATTATTTAGGAAATAATTTAATTATATTTTATATCTTCTATTTGAGGCCTCCGGTTAATAATAGTATTAGTAATTTAATTTAATAAAACGACATGCAATAATTTTTTTATTTTATTTTAATCTGACTGGGCAGTTGTCTCTGCCAAAATTAATTAATATTATTAATAATAGTATTAAATTTTAGAAAGAGAAGAGTAAATTAATGAAATGACGAATCAGGACAAGGGAGTTGTGTTAGTTGGCAACAGAATGGAAGGGTAAAATGGACTCATCCGTGTTTCTTTGTTGGGAAATGAATAAGGATGCAATGCATGTGAGAACTAGGGTGCGAGGGACAAAGACAAAAGTGAGTAGAAAAGAGTAGTCACAAGTTTGTTACTATTCCAACATCGATCTCAATCGATCTCAATCTGCATGCCCGTGGGTGGATTCTCTTTTCTACGAATAAAAATGGTACTTGTACTGAGATTTTCTTTTCATACAAATTAAATATTTAAGTTTGGAGCATTTCAAAGAAACATAATTAAAATTTAAAAACGAAAATTAATCAGACCTCTAAGAAAAGTACTACTCCATTGTTTTATTTTCTTGATGCATTAATGATAATTGAATTCTTCAAACTACCATTTGAAGTTTGTTTCATAATGAAAAATGTTATTAAATTTTAAATTAATTGAGATTAACTGTTGTGTCGGTGGTGCCAGTGACAACGTTTGGTGATTGCACCGCTATTTATCTAGGCCCATTATTTAAATGTCTGAACTTAAATTACTAGGCCCGTCTATCACTTTATATAGAGATAAAAAATGCATCCTACATATAAATAGAGATTAATTGGAATAATAAAATTAGTTTGTAGTGCCCGTTCAATTAGAATTCATCATTTTTGACATTTAAGTTTACAATTAAAAAAAAAATTATAATTAAATCATTTTAATAACTACATATTTCATATTTGATAATCGTATAGAGCAACTCAAACCATCATATAACAACCCACAAATCGACCCTCATCCTCAACACTCGACTGAGACTAGGGCAAAGACAAAGGTCTCAACTTTGAACAAAGATCCAAAGGGCCATCCATTGTCATAGTTTTCTCATAACTTTGATTTTCTTGAAACATCTATATAAATGTTTTGAAATCATAATCAAAGGTATAGAACACCCGATCTCAATACCTCACACTTATTTTTGGCTTACTTATTTGAGTGATAGAGTATTTTTCAAATACCACCTTTAATTAATAATCAATTTAAGATTTTTATTGGCTTGCTCATCGCCTTTTAAAATCATTTATAGAAATCTAGTGTATAATTACATGATATACTTGTACTCTATTTAGTAGGTCCGATTTCAACTTTTATTTATCGTGTTCTTTAGAAAAAAGAAAAAATATTATCATCACTCATATTTTAACAATGATAGTTGGAATAAGTTATTGAATTCATGTAGTTAATAAACTTTAATTAAAAATCCTAAATTTAAAATTTGATTTATATTTGGAGAAATTTTACTTATTTGTTTTTACCAAATTCTCCATATTACTAAACCTCATTCCTCTAAAATCAAAGGATTAAGAAGAAAAAGATACAACGATCTTGAAATATTGTCTTGCTAACAACAGTAATAGCATCTAGCCAATACCAAACAATGAACTTAAATAAAAATTATAAAGAAAAAAAACAATTATGGTCCTAAACTTGAACTACCGCATTATCTAAGTGTTGGTTTGACGTAATAAAATGCAGATTTGAGTAATCTAATATGTAGTAGTAGTCCCATACTGCTATATATGAATATGACCAATCACCTATGTGAGTTTTCATGACACCAGATGATAATAATTGATTTTTGGAATGCTAATTTAATGCAGGTGGTGGTGTCTCTAAACCGATTTACTACAATAATACAAATCCCACTCGATGAGTATCAATTCACAAAAATGCTCTTAGTAGTCACGTTTCAATATCAATCTCTTTCTCTATTAATTTCATTAGGATAATTGTCTTACCAGCTGGATTAACTGACCAAAATTTAATACTCAATAGTCACAAACAATAAATACAAATCCATAATAATCACTTGTCACTGTTACACTGTTAGTTTCACTCGATATAGGAAAATAAATTCAGTCACGATATATCAACTACAATTTCAATAGTAATATTTCTTTAAATATGACAGCCTGCTAAAGACTATGAAATTTTTAATATGAATTCAATTGTTTTTCAGTGATCTTTGTGACTGTTCATTCTCATTTTTCATATGCAATTATCAAGATATCTCATATTGCTCACTCAATTATTTTCATGTATTTCATGTAGTATAGTTAAACACTTTACACTCAAATTTGATATCATGCACTGGTTACTATATTTACACGATTAATTACTATATTTACACGATTAATATTGCTTTTTTTTCAAACTTTTTAAAATAATAAAATATTTTTTAAATTTATTTTCTTTTCTTGTTATTAATCAATTTTATCATTGCATTAACCATAACAATATATTTTATTAACCACTTATATTACTTATAATATTTTAATCATTTTTACCGTTTTATTAATCAATTAAATACATAATATTAATCATTTTTTGACATTAAATTATAAAATATATTAATCAATTTTTACATTTTATTTACCTTTATTTTATTATTTAAAACATTTATATATTTAAAAATTCATTAACCAAATTACGATATGTAATAACCAATCAAATACATATCATTAATCATAGTTAATTTATTACATAAGACTATTTTTAATGTTTGGGCATTTAATAACCCAGTTATGATATATTAACCCACTTATTACACTCGATTAACCATATTGTATTTAAGATTTTTTTTCCAGTTTTTAATGTTAACATTAATTAAATTATATATTGTATTAAGCATATGTTTGCACACTATTTCCCATATTTTTAAAGAGAGAAAATAAATAAATAAATAAATAACAAAACTGTGAATGTCATTGTTCATTGTTCATCGTATTTGTGAACAATAATATATAGTGTAAGTGTACAATCTTGTAACAAAATAACGAACAATAATATATGGTGTATGCGTATAATCTAATATTAAAATAGAATTTTTCATAATTAAAATCTAATTATAATTTTAATAGTGAATAAATTGAGTTAAAAGACAGGAAGAATTCGTTTTGAAATGCGGTATAAAAGATAATATATAATAGTTATATCATATTTTATTTAAGTTTAATACTTTATGTTAATTATAAAATTTATCATATTCTATATAGTTAAAAAATTTATCATGAATTTTAAGTTAAAAAGATAAATTATTAATTTATTCGTAAAAAAATCTAATTTAAAATAAAAAAGTGAAATTTAATATCATATAAAAAATTTGACATTAAATTAAAAAATTTATAATTATTTTATTGAATATTGAATATTAAAGTAAAATTATTATTAAAAATGTCAAAAAATATTAATATAAATCTAATAATATTTAACTTATATGTAAATTTTGAAAAGGTAGTTTTTCATATATATATATATATATATATATATATATATATATATATATATATATATATATATATATATATATATATATATAGATAAGTCAAAAACTTAATAATATGACACATCCGATAACTCTTTACCACATATTCGTATAACAAAATTCATTGTTGTATTGAAAGTTATTATATATATATATATATATATATATATATATATATATATATATATATATATATATATATATATATATATATATATATATATATATATATATATATATATATATATATATTAATCAAAAATCATTTGACATGTCAACCAAATACATAAAAAAAACTATGATCTTACAAAATTTTATAAAAATCATTAATTTTCATCATTTTCTTTAACATACATCCCTGTAGAAAGGCAAGTGGGGCTTTTGTCTAGGACCTAAAAAAACAATTTTATGGTATATGCTTTAGATATTATTCCAAAACTGTTAGAATTAATAACATTATGACTTATCTATTATAAGAATTTGTTAGAATTAATAAAAGGTTATAGGTAATAATATGTTTATTGTTAATTTTTTTATAAGTAAATTATAGGTATTATAATTATTATTGTTACAATTAGTTTACGGAGGTACAATTAATTAATATTAGTTGTAATTTTTTTTTATTAATAGTACAATTACACATAAAAACCTTTTTAAGGAGGTACAATTAATTAATATTAGTTGTAATTTTTTATTTTTATTAATAGTACAATTATACACAAAAGTCTTTTAAATAATAATCTTTTTCAATTTCGTTCTCTATCACAAACTCAAAGCATAATTCTACAACCGTAAAATTCTCAAATCTATGTATTTTTTTCTCTCTTTCTCTCTAATCTTATCATCACTTTAGCCTTGCCTTTCACCTCACACATTTTTATCTCTTACAAGTATTATAATGAAATTGTAAAGAAATGGACAAAAGAAAGAACAACAAAGGTTTCAAAAAAACAGGTTTTATTTATTCAATATTTAATTATTTTATATATTTTAATTTTATTATTAGTGAATTTTATTTATTTTACATTAGTATATAGAGACTAATTACTATATACACTGTCAGTGTAAAAAGTTTTACACCTTCGGTTCATCACCATCACCTGTTTGTATTACTTTATAGATTTTTAAAATAAAAGTCAAACTCTTTTTAATATCCAACGTCTATAATTAAGTGATTGTGTAAAATCCTTTTTACACTGACAATGTATTTCAATTAATCTCTAGTATATATTGCAAAATATTTATTATTTTATTTTAGAATAGAACAATGTCAACTCGAAAATTTGAATCACGGGTTTCAAAATTGAAGAGAAAAAAAAGAATTGAAATTTTAGTTGAATAACAAAATGGGGGCTTTAGATAAATTTATCAAAACAAACAAAAAAAGTAAATTTGAAAATTTAAACGATTACTCATTGAATAAACAAGTTACTAAGAATGTATAAGCTAATATCATAGAGGTGCACGAAAATGAAAATATGGATTTAGTAGAAGAATTTAACAATGTAGATGAAGTTAACAACTTAGATAATGATGAAAATACAAATAATAATTTATTAATAGAAGAACTTGATAGTGTGGACACGATTAAAAATATACGTGATCCAAGTCAATGGATAAATATTATTGCAAATTTGAGAGATTTATTAGCAGAAAAAATGTCCCCTTAAAATTGTTGATATATATTTTTCTAAAGATGATTCCTTAAGACATACAGACCCGATCCTATGGCAACGCAAGTGAGGTCTTTGCCTAAGGTCTAAATTTTTTTTTAGAATTAATAACTATTAGAATTAATAACTTAGATTACTAGTATGACTTATCTATTATGACAGTTAGAATTATTAATAGGTTATAGGTAATAATATGTGACCAATAATTTTTTTATAAGTAAATTATAGGTATTATAATTATTATTGTTACAATTAGTGTAAGGAGGTACAATTAATTAATATTAGTTGTAATTTTTTATTTTCATTATCGGTACAATTACACATAAAAGCTTTTAAAATAACAACCTTTTTCAATTTCATTCTCTCTCTCAAACTCAAACTCAAAGCATAATTCTACGACCATAAAATTTTCAAATCTCTGTATTTTTTCTTCTCTTTTTCTCTAATCGTATCATGACTTTAGCCTTGCCTTTCACCTCTCTTACATATTTTTGTTTCTTACAAGTATTATAAAAAAATTATAAAGAAAGAGACAAAAGGAAGAACAACAAAGGTCTCAAAAAAACAGGTTTTATTTATTTAATATTTTATTATTAATATTTAATTATATTTTTAATCATTTTATATGTTTTAATTTTATTATTAGTGAATTTTATTTATTTTATATTAGTATATATTGCAAAATATTTATTATTTTATTTTAGAATAAAATAATGTCAACTCGAAAATTTGAATAACGAACTTTAAAATTGAAAAGAAAAAAATGAATTGAAATTTTAGTTGAATCACAAAATGGGACTTTAGATAAATTTATCAAAACAAAAAAAAAATGAAAATTTAGGCGATTATTCATTGAATTGAATGAACAAGTTACTAACAATGTAGAAGTTAACATCATAGAGATGAACGAAAATGAAAATGTAGATTTAGTAGAAGAACTTAACAATGTAGATGAAATTAACAACTTAGATAATGATGAAAATACAAATAATAATTTATTAATAGAAGAACTTGATAGTATAGACACAACTAGAAATATATGTGATCTAAGTCAATGGACAAATATTAGTGTAAATTTGAGAGAGATATTAGTAGAAAAAGGTCCCCTTAAAGTTGTCGATATAGATTTTCCTAAAGATGAATCCTCAAGACATTTTTCTTTCTCATTTTATATTAAAAAAATATCCAACAGAGAAAAGCGTAAAAGAAGATGATTAATATATTCTCAAGATTTGGATAAAGTATTTTGTTTTTGTTTAAATTATTTAATACTCTTTCTAATACAAGCAAATTAACAAGTTGTGGTATTAAGGATTGGAAAAATTTGAGTTCTAAGTTGAGGAGTCATGAGATGACTAATGAACACATCGTTAATATGAGTTCACGAGTTGATCTAAAAACAAGATTGTTAAAAAATAAGACAATTGACATACATGATCAAGAACAAATAAATAGAGATAGAGAACATTGAAGGAATGTTTTATTTATAATAATAACAATTGTTAAAACTCTTGGAAAAACAACTTAGCCTTTCACGGAACAAATGAAAAGATTTACCAAGAAAATAATGGAAATTTCTTAAATCTTATTGAAATGATTGTTGAATTGGATCTTATAATGCAAGAACATATTCGTCGAATTAAAGATAAAAAAAATTCATAATCATTACCTTGGATATAAGATACAAAATGAATTAATAAGTTTGATAGAAAATGAAATTAAAACAAAAATTATTTAAAAAATTAAAAATAAAAAGTATTTTTCAATTATACTTGACTGCACTCCTGATATAAGTCATCGAGAGTAAATAACTTTTGTCTTACGATGTGTTGATATTTCTTCTAGTCCAATACAAATCTTTGAACATTTTGTAGAATTTTTAGTAGTAAATGATACAACTGGAAAATGTCTTTTTGATGCAATTGTAAATGAGATAAATATTATTGGACTTGATATTAGTAACTTAAGAGAACAAGATTATGATAATGAGTCTAATATAAAAGGAAAACATCAATGAGTGTTGTTGAGATTAACTACTTTTGATCAATATAGTTTAAGCTTAATTATTAATACAGTTGGATTAGTTGTATGGTTAGTTAGTTTAGTTTGCTCTATTGTGATTGGTGGTTATGAGATAAGATTGTAATATATAAGTGATGCATTGCCACATGTAAACAATCCAATTCATTAACAATTCTTCTTGATATTTCCTTATTTTTTCTTCTGCTAATTCTTCTCTTCTACTGTTAATGTTTATCATTTCTCCTGTTATGCTTCTCCATTGATGAAGCAAGATTAATCACAATATGGTGTCATTCACCAATTCAATCCTCCTTCCGCTGCTATCCAACTGAATCTTTTTACACCATTTCATCTCTTCTTTCAATTCTTTCTGCATTTATGGCTCCTTCTCGAGCTTCATCTTTATCAACTGATCCTGCTTTGGATCAAACTTCACCCTACTTTGTTCACCCCAGCGATGGCCCTGATTCAGTTAAGTCCTTCCCAAACTCACTGGTTCCAACTATCATTCATGGGCTCGAAGCATGAAGAGGGCTCTTGGTGGCAAAATGAAGATTGAGTTCATTGATGGATCTCTTCCTGTTCCAACTGATTCTTTCGATCCATCTCTGTGTGCTTGGAACCGCTGCAACATGCTTCTACATTCTTGGATCATGAATTCTGTTTCAGATTCAATTTCACAGTCTATAGTTTTCATGGAGAACGCACTTGATGTATGGAACAATTTGAAAGAACGGTTTTCCCAGGGTGATCTCATACAAATTTCTGAGCTGCAACAAGAAATTTACAACCTAAAGCAAGAAACCAAATCAGTAACTGATTTTTTCTCTGATCTTAAAATTCTTTGGGAAGAACTGGATCTGTATTTGCCTTTACCAACTTGTACCTGTCGCATAAAGTGTACTTGTGAAGCTATGCGCAGTGCAAGATGTCATCACCAGCTACTGTAGATTATCAGATTCTTGACTGGTTTAAATGACCAATTTGTTGTAGTGAAGTCCCAAATCTTGTTAATGGATCCTTTGCCAACTATGAATAAGATATTTTCCATGGTTATTCAACATGAGCGACAACTCCAGCTTCCTATTCCAAATGATGAGTCTCAAACACTGATTAATGTTGCTGATTCCAAGAGGTTTGGAGCAAGAAATAATGCTTTTAAGCATGGTGTTCGCATTTGCACATTATGTGGCAAGACTAACCATACTGTTGAAAATTGCTTCAAGAAACATGGTGTTCCACCTCATATGCAGAAACAGTTTCAGAATTCAGCTAACAATGTAGCATCAGATGGAAATAATGATGGATCTTCATCTCATGGTGCTGACATTCAAAGTGACAATTCACCTATGACTCAAGGTCAATTCAGTGCCTTAATGGATCTACTTCATAAATCAAGTCTTGGCCAATCTTCAAGACATGCTTCTTCCAACTAAGTTGTTGTTGGTCATCTATCAACAAGTAACACATATCATTGCATGCATAGTAGTAGTGGATCATTGATTCAGGAGATACTGATCACATATGTAGTTATGTCCAATGGTTTCATTCACATAAGAAAATTATCCCCATCACTGTTAGATTGCCAAATGGACAATGCCTTGTTGCTAACCACTCTGGCACAATTTATTTTTCTCCTGATTTTATTGTGCATAATGTGCTTTTGCTCCCTGAACTTTCTCTGAACTTATTATCTGTTTCAAAGTTGTGTGAATCCTCTAATTACAATGTCAATTTCCTCAAATCATAATGTGTCATACAGAACAAAATCACCATAAAGATGACTGGTTTTGCTGAGCAGAAAGATGGATTGTACTATCTAACACTGAGAGATAATGATTCACCTGCTACACACACCTGATTTAACCTCTGCTTTAGCAGCCAATGTCATTTTACCTGATAAAGCCTTATGGCACTTTAGATTAGGACACTTATCTCAAAACAGATTATTGTACCTACATTCCCAATTCCATTCTATCAAAGTTAATCATAAAGATGTTTGTGATGTTTGTTGCTATGCTAAACAAAGAAAACTCCCTTATATTGTTAGTAATAATAGAGCTGCACACCCTTATGACTTGTTTCATTTTGACATTTAGGGACCTCTTGCAGTCCAATCTTTACATGGTCATTCATATTTTTTAACTGTTGTTGATGATTGTAGCAGATATACATGGATAACATTAATGAAAACCAAATCTGAAGCTAGACAGCATGTTATAAATTTTGTCAATCTCATAGAAAACCAACATAAGCTTCATGTCAAAATTATCAGAACTGATAATGGCCTTGAGTTTAACATCCCTGAATTTTTTTCATCTAAGGGAATCATTCATCAAACTAGCTGTGTTGAATCTCCACAACAAAATGGTCGAGTGGAGAGGAAACACCAATATTTACTAAATGTTGGAAGAGCTCTTCTATTTCAATCAAAACTTCCAAAAGAATTCTAGTCATATGCTATTTTACATGCAGCATTCATTATAAACAAACTCCCTACACAAGTTTTAAACAATATTTCTCCTCATTTCATACTGCACAATGCACATCCAGATATGCATAGTCTCAAAGTATTTGGATCTCTTGCTTTTGCATCCACATTACATATGCACAGAACAAAACTTGAGCCAAGAGGTCGAAAATGTGTTTTCTTAGGATACAAGAATGGTATGAAGGGTGTGATACTCTATGACATTAACAGTCATACAATTCTTGTTTCTAGAAATGTCATACATCATGAACATATTTTCCCTTATTCAAATGTTAATTTCACTAATTGGACTTACCATCCTTACAAAGATCCTAATGACTCACCACAAAATGAACCTATCATACATGTTCCATCACAAAACATTAAATTCACAGCTGAGGAACATGAGCATCATCCTAACACAACCATTGACACACTGCACCATTCAAATATTCACCCTGAATCTTTAGATAATACTGATGAAAACCATGACACTCAACCTGTCCCTGATACACCAGATATTGACAGCATCCAATCCAGGCCTGTTAGAGCTAAACATACACCTCATTATCTCTCAGATTATGTGTGCAATACATCTGATGTATCAGCAGTCAAGTCATCATCAGGTACAACCAAAACTAATTATCCTATTTCAAATTATGATTCCCTGCATTTTCTATCTGCATATCATCGTGTTTTTGCATCCAATATCACTCTTACATATGAGCCAAAGAACTACAAAGAAGCATGTTTGTCTGAACATTGGATCAAGGCCATGAAGTCTGAATTAGATGCATTAGACAAGAATAGGACTTGGAACATAGTTGATCTGCCACCACATGCCAAACCAATTGGTAATAGATGGGTTTTCAAAGTGAAGCATAGAGCAGATGGCACAATAGAAAGGTATAAAGCTAGACTTGTTGCCAAAGGGTACAACCAAATTGAAGGGCTTGACTTCTTTGACACTTTCTCACCTGTAGCAAAGATTACCACTGTCAGAACCCTTCTTGCAACTACAGCCATCAACAATTGGTTTTTACATCAACTTGATGTTAACAATGCCTTTCTACATAGGGAATTACAGGAAGATGTGTATATGACTATACTTGAAGGTGTTACATGTCACAGGCCCAATCAAGTATGCAAACTCTAAAAGAGTTTATATGGTATGAAACAAGCCAGTCGCAAATGGTATGAAAAACTAACAGCTTTACTACTTCAACAAGGATACACTGGGTCTACTTATGATTATTCTCTCTTCACTTTGAAAACTGATGCTCACTTTACAGCCATTTTAGTATATGTTGATGACATAATCCTAGCTGGAACCTTTATGTCTGAATTTGATTGTATTAAGCTCATCCTAGATGAAAATTTCAGCATAAAAAACCTGGGCATACTCAAGTACTTTCTTGGCCTCGAAGTTGCTTATTCAAAGGCAGGGATTTCACTATCACAAAGAAAATACTGTCTTGATCTCTTGTAGGAATCTGGTATGCTTGGATCCAAACCAGCTCCCGCACCTACTGATCCATCTATTAAATTACATGCTGATAGTGGCAAGGCTTTTGAAGATATTGGAGCATACAGACGATTGATAGGACGTCTGCTGTATCTTAACACCACACGCCCAGACATCACTTATGCCACGCAACAACTTAGTCAGTTTCTGCACAATTGATAACATGAAATTATATCACATTTTAGGACTTAATTCAATTAAATTATATTATTATTTACTCTAATTTATTTCATTTTATCAGATATTACGCGGTATTTCCTTTCTATTTATCTCAGGTATCTATTTGAAGCAAAAGAAAAAAAAGGAAGAAAAGGAGGTGCAAAAAGAAGTTTCTGGAAACAAATAGCAAAAGGCAAGCCCAGCCCAAAGAAGGCACAGGCGTTGTGCCTGTGACGAGCGCCACAGAGGTTGTGACGAGCGTCACGCTATATGCACTTGTGTGACGAGCGTCACACATGGTGTGACGGACGTCACACCATTCCCTTATATTTAAGGCACAAGGAACGCTTCAGAGACGTTGAGAGAGAGTTGAGCCCTATTTCCACGCCCAACTATTCTGCACGTTGAAGACTTTTGACGCGGAAGCAGCTGCAGGAGGTGGCATATAAATAGTAGCTTTTTGGAAAGCTCAGGGTTCGACGCTTTTTCCAGATTTTTTCTGTTTTCGCATTCTTTCTTTTTCCAGCAGCTTAGGCATATTTTTACAGTATTACTTTGACAAATTTTTATATTGTTTTCCTTTTGCAATTCTATTTTCTTTTCCAGCTCTTAATTAATTTTTCGCACCATAGTTTCTACACCGGAAACTATTGTGTACCTTTTATCGGATCTAACCTTACGTTAGAAACTATTGTGGGTTGTTATATGATGGTTTAAGCTCAAGCTCAATCCAAAATAGTTCCCACCTGAGTTGTTAGAATGAGGAAGTGGAGAGTGTAAACTCAGTTCTGAGGATGAAGGGTTGATCCGAGGGGGTTTCTATGGAGTCTTAGTTCTTATGGAACATTTTTATCAAGTAGGTGCAATCCAAAAAGGTATCATATGGAGTCTAAGATGGGGAAACATTCAGACTTGAACAATCAGGGGAGGGTTTAATTAAAGCCTAGCATGGAGCAACACATGGGTTTGAATAATCAAAGAAGGATTTTCCTAGATATTTCACAAACATAAAGTGTCATGTTAATATATGTGTGGTTTAGCATCGTTGAATATAGTTTAGTCCTACTTGACCATTGTCATACCCCAATTTTGTCCGGGCATTTTAAATTTTTATAAATTCGACTTAATTTTCAGTTTACATCATATGTACAGCATAACATGCATTTTATCATTAATAATACCTGAAATATCAGCCAGGATAAACTTATTAAAAATAGAGACAAATCGGTTGAATCCTTCCTCAAGTACGGACAAAATCAACAGATAAAAAGTTTCAAAATTAAAATTACAGACACCAGTATTATTAATCTACGGTTCACGTAGTTTAACCTGGTGTGCTCGTTATATTTTTCAGCGACTGTTTCTGTTGCATTATGACCCGCGTGAGCCTTTTAACCGGTGACAATTTATTTCAGCATTTGAAGAAACACTGTATTTTTTCAATAAGTATATTTTGTACTGATCATTTTAATGTGTCTGATTTAATGTTTCGAGCAAATTTTCGTCCGACTTCTATTTATAATCGATCCTTTTATTTTGTTCTAGTATTCAAAATTAGAGATTTATCTTATTATTATACTTTTTCTAAATTAAATTATTATCTAATAAATATTTTTTTAAATAATATATAATAAGAATACTTCACGTTTCCTCTCTCCCTCACGTTTCCTCTTAACCACATCCACACTCCACCCCACTTTACCACGTTACCTCTCTCTCTCTCTGCTGATAAAAAAACAAAAAAACAGGGCCCTCAGACGTTATCTCCTCCCATTCTCACTGCAAAAAGCTTATCCTTTCCTCTCCATTTACTCCATCACCTTCGTTTCAAAATCCCCACTACCTCCGCCGACGACACCGTCATCTTCACCCTCTCACCAAAACAACCTTGCTTCCATCACCGGATTACCATCCACTTAACTTCATCTGAATTTACTAGCTTATTTGAGGGTATTATAGTTCATAAGTATTCATTTGCATGTTCTTCCTCTCGATCATTGATCAAACATCACTTCATTAACACCAATGCTTTTGTTCAATCCCCTATGGTGTTAAATCGAATCAACTTGTTGGTTAGATATTTTTTCAATAGATAAATAACAATTTTTCCCTATTAACTATGAGTAGAAATAGGATAAAAAGTATGTCCAATGTGGTCTTTATGGCACTAATGCAAAAAAGAAGTGTTCGATTGCAGTATGAGTGATATCGTGGGTAAGTATTTGTTTAACGTCTCCATAAGGATTAATGTGATATCAATGTCCTTTAACAATTACTAAGATTTTAAGCTTATGTTTGCAAAATTGATTTTAAAGCTAAGCTATATAAAACGAATGACAGAAAAATAAAGCTTTAGAGAGGTGAGAACTTGTCAGGATTGAATTGCATCCAACGATCAAATATGTAATTTACCAATCAGTTATGCACAATCTAAACATTCATCAATATCATCACGTATCGCTCACAACAGAGTTCATGTCTAAACTTTCCTCGAGAGTTCTATCGTATTATTTAATCGACTATCTCTCAGCCTATCAAATAATACAGAGCATTAAGATTTGATACTCATGTGAATGTTAAATCTAAATCTAAATTCGAAGAGTATTTCTCAATAACAGTTTAAATCGATAGATAAAATAAGTAAACAAGGATAACATTGATATAGATTCGTGAATAAATTATACATAACATCATGATTAATGAAAATACATACTATAAAAGTGAACTTACACCCGATCCCAACAAGAAAGGAATTTAGCTACACATAGTAGCTAGATACAAAGAGAAAAATGAAGAGGAACAAGCATCCACCGTAATTTCCCAATGAAAGAAATGAATCCAACTCTGGATCTTCAAGAAGCACCCTAACTTGTTATTTTCTAAGCCTAACTTGTAGCAAAGATTACCACTGTCAGAACCCTTCTTGCAACTACAGCCATCAACAATTGGTTTTTACATCAACTTGATGTTAACAATGCCTTTCTACATAGGGAATTACAGGAAGATGTGTATATGACTATACTTGAAGGTGTTACATGTCACAGGCCCAATCAAGTATGCAAACTCTAAAAGAGTTTATATGGTCTGAAACAAGCCAGTCGCAAATGGTATGAAAAACTAACAGCTTTACTACTTCAACAAGGATACACTGGGTCTACTTATGATTATTCTCTCTTCACTTTGAAAACTGATGCTCACTTTACAGCCATTTTAGTATATGTTGATGACATAATCCTAGCTGGAACCTCTATGTCTGAATTTGATTGTATTAAGCTCATCCTAGATGAAAATTTCAGCATAAAAAACCTGGGCATACTCAAGTACTTTCTTGGCCTCGAAGTTGCTTATTCAAAGGCAGGGATTTCACTAAAATAACGAACAATAATATATGGTGTATGCGTATAATCTAATATTAAAATAGAATTTTTCATAATTAAAATCTAATTATAATTTTAATAGTGAATAAATTGAGTTAAAGGACAAGAAGAATTCGTTTTGAAATGCGGTATAAAAGATAATATATAATAGTTATATCATATTTTATTTAAGTTTAATACTTTATGTTAATTATAAAATTTATCATATTCTATATAGTTAAAAAATTTATCATGAATTTTAAGTTAAAAAGATAAATTATTAATTTATTCGTAAAAAAATCTAATTTAAAATAAAAAAGTGAAATTTAATATCATATAAAAAATTTGACATTAAATTAAAAAATTTATAATTATTTTATTGAATATTGAATATTAAAGTAAAATTATTATTAAAAATGTCAAAAAATATTAATATAAATCTAATAATATTTAACTTATATGTAAATTTTTGAAAAGGTAGTTTTTCATATATATATATATATATATATATATATATATAGAGAGAGAGAGAGAGATAAGTCAAAAACTTAATAATATGACACATCCGATAACTCTTTACCACATATTCGTATAACAAAATTCATTGTTGTATTGAAAGTTATTATATATATATATATATATATATATATATATATATATATATATATATATATATATATATATATATATATATATATATATATATATATATATATAAATAATATTAATCAAAAATCATTTGACATGTCAACCAAATACATAAAAAAAACTATGATCTTACAAAATTTTATAAAAATCATTAATTTTCATCATTTTCTTTAACATACATCCCTGTAGAAAGGCAAGTGGGGCTTTTGTCTAGGACCTAAAAAAACAATTTTATGGTATATGCTTTAGATATTATTCCAAAACTGTTAGAATTAATAACATTATGACTTATCTATTATAAGAATTTGTTAGAATTAATAAAAGGTTATAGGTAATAATATGTTTATTGTTAATTTTTTTATAAGTAAATTATAGGTATTATAATTATTATTGTTACAATTAGTTTACGGAGGTACAATTAATTAATATTAGTTGTAATTTTTTTTTATTAATAGTACAATTACACATAAAAACCTTTTTAAGGAGGTACAATTAATTAATATTAGTTGTAATTTTTTATTTTTATTAATAGTACAATTATACACAAAAGTCTTTTAAATAATAATCTTTTTCAATTTCGTTCTCTATCACAAACTCAAAGCATAATTCTACAACCGTAAAATTCTCAAATCTATGTATTTTTTTCTCTCTTTCTCTCTAATCTTATCATCACTTTAGCCTTGCCTTTCACCTCTCTCACACATTTTTATCTCTTACAAGTATTATAATGAAATTGTAAAGAAATGGACAAAAGGAAGAACAACAAAGGTTTCAAAAAAACAGGTTTTATTTATTTAATATTTAATTATTATTTTTAATTATTTTATATGTTTTAATTTTATTATTAGTGAATTTTATTTATTTTATATTAGTATATATTGCGAAATATTTATTATTTTATTTTAGAATAGAACAGTGTCAACTCAAAAATTTGAATCACGAGCTTCAAAATTGAAGAGAAAAAAAAAGAATTGAAATTTTAGTTGAATTACAAAAAGGGGCTTTAGATAAATTTATCAAAACAAACAAAAAAAGGAAATTTGAAAATTTAGACGATTATTCATTGAATGAACAAGTTCCTAAGAATGTATAAGCTAACATCATAGAGGTGCACGAAAATGAAAATGAAAATGTAGATTTAGTAGAAGAACTTAACAATGTAGATGAAGTTAACAATTTAGATAATGATGAAAATACAAATAATAATTTATTAATAGAAGAATTTGATAGTGTGAACACGACTAAAAATATACATGATCCAAGTCAATGGACAAATATTAGTTCAAATTTGAGAGATTTATTAGTAGAAAAAAGTCCCCTTAAAGTTGTCGATATATATTTTTCTAAAGATGAATCTTCAAGACATTTTTCTTCCTCATTTTATATTAAAAAATTATCCAACAGAGAAAAACATGAAAGAATGTGGTTAATATATTCTCAAGATTTGGATAAAGTATTTTGTTTTTGTTGTAAATTGTTTAATACTCTTTCTAGTACAAGCAAATTAACAAGTTGTGGTATTAAGGATTGAAAAAATTTGAGTTCTAAGTTAAGGAGTCATGAGATGACTAATTGACACATCGTTAATATGAGTTTATGGGTTGATCTAGAAACAAGATTGTTAAAAAATAAGACAATTGACATGCTCAAGAACAAATAAATAGAGATAGAGAACATTGAAGAAATGTTTTATTTAGAATAATAGTTGTTGTTAAAACTCTTGAAAAAAACAACTTAGCCTTTCGCGGAACAAATGAAAAGATTTACCAAGAACATAATGAAAATTTCTTAAGTCTTATTAAAATGATTGTTGAATTTGATTCTATAATGTAAGAACATATTCGTCGAATTAAAGATAAAAAAATTCATAATCATTACCTTGGATATCAGATACAAAATGAATTAATGAGTCTGATATCAAATGCAATTAAAACAAAAATTATTTAAAAATTAAAAATACAATGTATTTTTCAATTATACTTGACTGCACTCCTGATATAAGTCATCAAGAGCAAATGACTTTTGTCTTACGATGTGTTGATATTTTTTCTAGTCCGATACGAATTTTTGAACATTTTGTAGAATTTTTAGTAGTAAATGATACAATTGAAAATGTCTTTTTGATGCAATTGTAAATGAGATAAATATTATTGGACTTGATATTAGTAACTTAAGTGGACTTGATATTAGTAACTTAAGAGGACAAGGTTATGATAATGAGTCTAATACGAAAGGAAAACATCAATGAGTACAAAAAATATTTTCAGATATTAATCCTAGATCATTTTATACTTCATGTGGTTGTTATAGTTTAAATTTATTACTTTGTGATATGGCTAATTGTTGTCCTAAAGCTACATTATTTTTTGGAGTGCTACAACGTATATACACACTATTTTCTTCTTCTACTAAAAGATGAAATTTTTTATAAGATCATATTTCTAGCCTAACACTTAAATCATTGTCACAAACACGTTGAAAAAATCGTATTTAAAGTGTGAAAGCTTTGAGATTTCAAACTTTACAAATAAGAAATGCTTTATTGAAATCATGTGAAATTACCGATGAACCTAAAATAAAAAAGCGAAAATATTTCATTGCATTAATCAATTTTATCATTGCATTAACCATAAAATAGATGTTATTAACCATTTATTTTATTTATAATTCATTAATCACTTTCACTGCTTTATTAATCAATAAAATACATAGTATTAATTATTTTTTGACATTAAATTATAAAGTTTATTAATCAATCTTTACATTTTATTAACCTTTATTTTATTATTTAAGACGTTTTTGTATTTGAAAACTCATTAACCAAATTACAAAATGTAATAATTAATTTTAGACATAATTAATCACTAAGTCCCTTAACATAATTTAATGTTCTGCTTTTACCCCTTAACTAAAACACGTTACAAGTTATTCCCTTAACTTCACTTACGTTAAAAATAAAACCTCCGCATTTTAAATAATGTATCAATTTTTAACTACATATGCTAACTCAGATTTATACCAATGATCTTGTTGTTACGTCACGTCACCAGAGCTAAACGTTTTTTTTTGCTAAAAATGACGGAAGAGATCAAATAGGGTAACAAAAGTGAAATTAAAGGACTAACTTGTATCATTTTTTAGTTAAGGGACTAAAGCGGGTCATTAAATTAAGTTAAAGGACTAAAAATATGTATTAAGCCTCAATCTTATACATACCATTAATCATACTTGATTTACTACATAAGACTATTTTTAATGTCTAGACATTTAATAATTAAGTTATGATATATATAAAATAAACACTTAATTAACCAATATTTTTTTCAATTTTTAATGTTAAGATACATTAACTAAATTATATACTACTCCCTCTGTTTTTTATTATAAGTCGTTTTGAAAAAAAAATTGTACCACAATATAAGTCACTTTACATTATAAATGAAGAATTAATGTTATTTTTCCTATTATACCTGTCACACCCTAATTTTGCCTAGACTTTTTACCCTATTGTGGAGGTTATTGTCACATCATCAACTCTTCATGGCTCCCTCATTTCAGATAGTGATTTGAGGTTTTGTTTTCTTTTAAGGACAAGGTTCACTTGAGGTTGGATTACGCACATTGCAATTTGAATTTAAGGGTCATTTTAATTTGAGGTCATTAGAAGTTCACTTGATAGTCATCCATTGTTTAGTGCCTTGTTTCAATCTTTGCAAATAGTCTTGAATGTCACTTAATCCATGTGACTAAAGAGTCGTTTTTGCTTGAATTTGCATTTAATTTTCATATGTTATTCATTTAAACGTGAAAGTCTCATTCTTATTGGAAAAAGCCATGATACCTTTTCTTTTTAGTCGCCTTAAGGTGACTTGAATTAAAGTACAAATTAGAGATTTGAGTCATAATTTCATAACATTTGAACTTTCCCATTATTTGATCAAAGTGACTTTGTTACCATGGTCTAAGTCACTATTTCATTCTCAATAAGTTCACTTTGCAAACCTAGAGGTTCATTTGTTCTAACTTCAAATTAAAGGAAAAAGTAGAACTGACATTTGAATTGAAGTGCACATTAAATTACAAGCATAAGCATGTTTATCATTTTGTCGCAAGTTTTATGCCAAGCTATTGAAAAGGTATACGGTGAATAAGTTTGAATATGCACTTTGAATCCTCAAATTTATACCATTTGCATCAAGTTTTAAGATTACAAAAAAAGAAACAATATGATACATAATTCAACCATTAATTTCAAAGTGATACAATTTGCTTGGATCCTAGGAATCCCCAAACTTAATGGACTACAAACTATTTTTCACAAAGTGCCAAAGCTGCCTCGGTTTTTCTCTTCATTCTTCACCATCTAACCTTCACTTTGCAGCAAAACCAAACATGTCAAGCATAGCCGAAAACATCTTCAAAAATCCTTTGACCTTCCAGTTTGTTCACTCCACTTTGCTACCATTGATTGTCCATGCATGGCAGCCCTTGGTGAGTTGTTTCTTATTGCATTTACCACATGTACCACTTATTCAGGAACAACCCAAAACCGTTAAAGCATCAAACACAATATGGAATACCATAATTCGAATCAAAACAAAGGCAAAGAAATGAAGTGCACTCTCAAATGAAACAAAAACTGATTCAAAGTCGTAACAGAAAGGATGATGCAAAGAAGAAATTGAAGAAGTAAGCTTTGCAAAGAATATACCAGCCATAAATGTGAAACAAAACTAATGGTATTAAGGAAGAGAGGGATGTCATGATTTCCCGTCTATATTCTGATCGAACTGTCCTGGATATCATTACCATTGTTCTACCTAATAAATCCTGCATTTTCAAACCAAAAAGATATGGATGAAGAAAAATGTAATGTGTATGTGTTGTTGCATATTGAGATAGAAACATGTAACGATATTAACAGTAATTCACGGTGAACCTTACCCAAAAGAATACATGTCGATTTACCATTATAGATCATTTATACCAGCGACTTTCTTGAAATTCAAATTCACTAAAGATGTTTGTAGTATTGTATTTCTCCAATAAAGCATCCTAATTGGTGAGAATACACTAATTAGCAAAAATTATTCTCCTTTCTTGTATGCATGAAAACAAGACTCATACCTTGGCAACGGAAAGATTCTTGCACGAATGTGTAATACCGTCAGTTGTTTCCAGAAGTTCTTCCATGTTGTGCCTCTTAACTTGTTTCCTTTATGATCGGTAAATTAACAAGTGTACTAATCTTCCAATGTATTAATAATAGAAATTTTCCCAAGTATCGATCTCAAGGACTGCTTGACGATACAAAGTTCGTGTTTTAATTTAGTTAAACAAAAGACTTTGGAGGTTTTGGATTGTTGGTTTGAAAAACAGAAAATAGAATGCAAAAGAAAGTAAATAAAGCAGTTGAATAGTTTAAAAATATTATGAGTGAACATGCTAGGGAAGGTGTATGATTAAATTCATCAATAACAATAAATTAACTTTCCAACAACTTAATTAGGTAACATTGACTACCGTTTCTTAAGGGTGTTTACTCATAAGTCCTTAGTGAGAAAACCTTTAATCATTCAAATTAATCCCTATGTTCATAGTGAATTATAGATGAAATTAAGAATTATTTTAATCAAGAATATTTCGATCTTCATAGGGTATCCCTAGACCTAGGTGATATCTACTATGAATTATTCACAACTTAGCATTAACAATGGCGGTCAAGTCTAAATATTACAGATCTAGAGATGAAATAAGTCTTCCATCACTTAAAGCTCATGAAAATCTTGATCCACCTTGAAAATATGAGTTCTCCAGCCTTCTACACTTGTTTCTGTCGCAAAATTCGTCCCTAAATCAGCATAAACCTCAAAAAATCACTTTATGGCTTTAAATACTCCAAAATGGTTTTTTTTGCGATTTTGGGAGCCCATACGCATATGGGGGTGCCATACACGTATGAGGAAGCAAAAACATGTATTTAAGGTGTCTCATATGCGTATGAGGGGCATGCCATACATGTATTGGGGCGTGTTGTACGTGTGTGGGCAAAAACACACATTTCTTTCAGATCTCATACGCGTATGAGGCCGTTGATATACGTATGGGCAGACAATTCTGAATTATCCTTTGGTGTCTTCATGAATATTGTATTCATTTGTGTTAGATTTCATTTGCTATCGGTCCCACGTCATTCCGAGTTACGATGCTCTAGATATGATAAAAATAACATACACCTATCATGATGTGAAACATGTTGAAAAATAGACTTTGTGAATCTTTTTGAAAATTTTCCGCGTTCCATTTGCGACCATTTATTTGACTTCCTCCAACCTACAAAACACATTAACCTTTCCAAAAAGACCAAAAATACCAGAAATAATTATAACACATAAAAAAAGAAAATTAAAGAAATTGACATATAAACCTCTCAATCTTTATGGAAAATGAAAATAACACACATACTTTCACCTGTTAAAATGATAATAACTATAGTAGAAATGGTGACAAATCACAACCTCAAACTTAGTTTATTGCTTGTCCTTAAGCAACTTTAACACTATCTACTCATGCCAACTCAGATAAAGTTTTTTCTTTTTGAAAATACCATACCTCCAGGATCTTATGTGGTTCTCTTTTACCATGACCTTAAGCTTTGCCTGTTTACCATGATCGATTGATATTTCACATTTTTACTTGATAATACTATTTCACCTGCCACCTCGTTGCACACTCTCACAAAATCTCTCAGGTGTTTATGTATTTTCACTCAAAATTCACAGTATGCAATATTATATCATATGCTTGAATAAATTCTAACTAGATAGCAAGATGCACGATACACACACTTTTTGAGGTCTTGCCGGTTGTAATGGGGTTGGGGCTCATATATGATATATTTGGAGAGTAGGTTAAGACTTGGAGTAAGAAGTATTATTCTTATTGACAATGTCTAATTAAAAAATTTAATGGGGGATATTTCTTTCAACTGAGTTCTTTTTGGCTTTTGATTTTCACTTTTCTTTGATTACTTTGTTATTTTTCTCTCTCTCTTTTTCAAGTTTATTAATTTCCAACTCACTTATTTTTATTTTATTTTTATTTTTAAATTTGTACTCATATTCATTTGATTCCCTCAATTGCTAATTGATACCCCGAACTTAATGGTTGTTTTTCCAACAATCCTAAACTTAAATTTGACACATCTTTGAGACGTAATGATTCTACTCCAAGTAGGGTAGGGGAATTATTAGGCTAAGAGTTATACATGGGGTTAAAAACAAACAAAAGGAAAATTAGCCCAACGGAGTTATGTAAGGAATAAAATAATTAAAAATGGATGGTTAAAAGGATCAGGGCTAAAACAAACAACGTGCCTTAGTATGTCATCATGCAAATGTCATAAGAAAAGAATGTACACAAGTTCTAAATAATAGATATATATCAAAATTCTCTCTCATGATGAACCAACGTGTTTGGCTTTTTTTGTCCTCACCGTGTGGGTAGAGATGATAGCCTACACAGTACCTCTTGTTAGACGGGGCTTCTCAACCAGTTATGGTCAACTAGTTCAACCTTCATTATAGCTCAATCAAACCAATCAGATCATTCAGAAGTATATAAAAAATAGTTTGGTGAGTTAGCATGCATAGAGAGCACACACATTCAATCTGGGTACTTTTTCACACAACCACTAAAGTTATACTTATTATATTACTAGATGAAAGTAAACAATTAAAAAATAAACCAACTAAAAGCGAACAAAACTAAAAAATCCATATAAAGTTAAAGACAAAAAATTTACAAATACCTCCCTTGGGTTGCCTCCCAAGCAACGCTCGTTTCCCCTCATTAGCTTGACGTCTCATTCCATGTTAGGGTGGCATATATGACATAAAGAATATATCATATTTTTTATTTCTTTTATTTGGTAGAAATCCGATGAACTTCAGATATTGATGATTTTGCTTCCAAAACATTTTCAGTTTGATTTTAGTGAACAAGACATAAATGACATTTAATACTTTGTCAATTTATTACCTTTCATATGCCTTGTTGTTAAAATAGTTTATAGGGATACTCTTTTGTTGAAGATTTTCTTTTTGGATATCCACATCTTCACAAATTGTTAAATTTGGACTTTCATCAAGAACTAGATCATCTTCAAGTTGCCTTCTTTCTCTTTCCCCATATTTCTTGTTTACCTCAAATTCTTCTATTCTTAGTGCATCTTTTTCATCTGATGTCATGAATTTTTCTTCTTCTTTCACATATTCTTCTTCCAACCTTGACTCTCTCCAAATAAGCCTATCTGGATAAAAGTTAGCTTCCTTACATCCATTCATAAGAATTCTTACCTCCCTTTTATATGCTTTAAAAATTTTAGTCGCCTCTTCCAAAGTGATTTCCGAGTCAGGCGACTAACATGAAGGATACACAAGTGACAATGTATCAAAATAATACATGACTACAAAACTCAGACACTTTATTAGTAGCAAAATATAGAAGAATTTATGAAACAACAATAATCCAATTTTTTTTTTATAATAATAAAATAAAATTAAAACTAAAATTTTAGTGCAGAGCAAAAATATTTCAAATAAAAATAAAACTGTAAACTCTATAATCTTTGGCAGTCTCCGACAACGGCACCAAAAACTTGACTGGTAAATTAGCAAGTGTAATAATCTTCCAATGTAGTAATAAGGTACATTTTCCCAAGTATCAATCTCAAGGACTGATTGACGATACATAATTCGTGTTTTAATTTAGTTAAACAAAAGACTTCGAGAGTTTTAGATTGTTGGTTTGAAAAGCAGAGAGTAGAATGAAAAAGAAAGTAAAGAAAGCAGTTGAACAATTTAAAAGTATTATGAGTGAACATGTTAGAGAATGTGTATGATTGGATTCATCAACAACAATAAATTAACTTTACAAAAACTTAATTTAGTAACATTGACTACCAATTCTTAAGGGTATTTACTCCTAAGTCCTTAGTGAGAAAACCATATATATATATATATATATATATATATATATATATATATATATATATATATATATATATATATGTCCATAGTGAATTACATATGAAATTAAGCATTATTTTAATCAAGAGTATTTCGGTTTCCACAGGGTATTCCTAGACCTAGGTGATATCTACTATGAATTATTCACAACTAAGGATTAACAATGACGGTCAAACCTAAATACTAACCACAAATTAGACTCAATTTTTATGAAAGAGAAAACATTAAGCACAAATTTTAAATAAGTCAAATATCACAAAATCAAAGTCATTACAAGGTAGAAATTTAGAATTGTATCATAAATCCGAATCAGGGACACCCCATAGCATTAGAGGGGTTAGCTACTCATAATAATAAAGAAGAACATGGTAAAATTCGTAAATATTACAGATCTAGAGATGAAATAAGTCTTCAATCACTTAAAGCTCATGAAAATCTTGTTTCACCTTGAAAATCTGACGATGCTCATAGAGTCTTGATTGTTTCATTTACCTTGTGATAATTTTTCTCATTATATTTCTCACTGCATTTTCTTTCGCATTTCTTCCTTGCATCTCGAAGGACAAAATTCAAGTCTTTTCATATTGTAGCGGGGTATTCGTTACCTTTAGATTTATTGACTAAATCAAAAGTAAATCATACAATTCGAGTCACCACCACACTTCTATTTATCCAAAGGAAATGTTAGAAAGCGAACAAAAACCGAGAAGTTTTATCAAATCAAAAACTAATAAAAATGTCAGAGATCTGGGTAAGGGGGTTGGTTATGCAATGGGAAGGTTTTAAGCACCCAAAACATCCTTAGTACTCTAAGGGAACCCCATTTACAAATGTTGTATGGTATATTGGTATTTGTGAAAAATATTTGTGCAAACATGATTGGAGAGATGAGAAAAGAACATACAAATTATTTAAAATTTTGTTGTTTGAATGGATAAACCCATTGCCTACGTACCATCACAAACGTAGGATCAAAATCTCGTAGTTCGGGGTAAAAATCTCAAAATAAGTTGGTGAATTGATTGGTCAAAAGCCTTAAGGTCTTTGGTTATCAAAGGGAGAAAACTCAACCTAAACCACAATCCACCATGTGAGGAGAGCTTCAACATACTAGTGAGGGATCCACCATATAATAAGTATGGAAGACTTATAGTCCAGGCACTAAGGATAAGGTGAGGTTTACATCAACCACTATGATAACTCAATTCAATAGCTAATGTTTATGAAAAGATTTTAACAAAAAGTGGTCATTGGAACCACAAAACAATTGAGTGAGTTGTATTTACAAATTAGAAGTATTCACAAAATAAAGTCAAAGTTGACTTAAGATTCAATTCAAAATAAGTATTATGAAAAGAGTTTGAAAAACCAAAGGCATATGGCCTAGGTTTCTAATTTTGAAAACAATGTCAATGTTTGCACAAAAAAAGTTTGGCTTGGGTTAGAGTGGAGAGAAGAAGAGAAGGGCTAGGTCCTAAACATGCAAAGATGAGGGAAGAGAAATAATACCCTTGAAGTTCCTTTCTTGAGATCATAAAGATGATCCAAGTTGCTTCTTTCCTTTGGACTTAGCGAGCAATAAGCAAATAACTCAAGCAATCAAGCAAATATTCAATCAAGCACCTAGGATCTTCCATGGGAATTGTCTCTCTCAACTTAGATGCTCATGACAATGGTCCTTCTAATTAGCTCAAGTTTGGGATCCCTACCACACAAGAACAAACACATCAAAAAGTTCCACAATGCAATAATAAGAATGGACAAGAGTGAGTTTAGAATAAGGTCCTTTCAATTTATCTTCAAGATTAAGCATTCTAAAGGCATGAGGCCTAGTTGCTCTTCAACATATTTAGCATTCTAAAGGCATGAGACCTAGTTGCTCTAGAAACTCCATTTAGCATAGGTAAGGTCCTAATTCTAAGTCCTTTCTCCTTTTTGCATTGGGTTCACACAAACAAAAACAAAACAAGCACAAGACAATAGTATATACACAATAATATGCTCAAGTGAGCAAAAGGCAAATTGCATTAACATAAACATGAGCTTAAATGAGCAAAGGGGAAAAAGACAATATGAATAAATGAGCAAGAAATTAAATTGCATTAAATTAAATTGCAAGAATTAAATGCTTGAATTAAAAGTTAGTAATTAGTAGTTAGTGTTAGTGTGCCATAAGGCAATTTAGCGTTATGTTAAGCAATCGTAAGTGGACTAATGTAGTAGTCACACCTATCTGAGGCCGGTCAATAAAATTATAGGCAAATAAACACAAGTTAGAGATCATGACTAGTAAGCCAAGCTCCTACAACTTGCCATGCCAAAAGAAAAGAAGAATGACCTTGTATGGATTTAGGTTTTTTGCTTGACCAAGAAGCAACCTATCTTGGATATAAAGCAATTCACTTGATATTTGATCAAGATAAATTTGATTTGGATCAAAGAAGGTTAAGCCTCTCATATGTCAAGGCTAACCACCAATCATTAACTCATTGGTCAAAAGAAAAAAGAAGATGATGAAGATGGAAATGGAATGTACAAAATTGAAATTCAAAAGACATAATCAAAACATAATGGTCAAATGTGAATGGAATCATCATCAACCAATGGTAAACAGAAGTGGAATGAAGATTAGAAGTCAAGAAATAACAAAAATATTTTTGGTATTTTTTGGAATTAAAATAATACATGAAATAAAATGAACAAATAAAGGTCAAACTTCAAATCCAATTCAAATCACTTGGATAAGTCCAATTGGATCATCTTAAGTCTAACATGATCAAACAAGGTTTGACAAAATTTCTCAACATTTTTTGAAAACAGAAATTAATTTTAAGCAATTAAAAATGAAGAAAAATAACATAATTGGACTAAAATCTCAAATAAATCTCAAATCAATTAAGAAATTGATGAGAATATTTTTCATAAATCCATCATCACCCAAAGATGTTAAGAAAATATTTTTGGCATTTTTGAATATTAAAAAGTATTTTAAATGAATTAAAAACAACCAGAAAAGAAATAATTCACAAAAAATATTAAATGGAATTACAAAAATAATTAAAAATCATTTTTAGAAACTAGAATTTAAGAGAAATTTTTTGCAATTGGTCCCATACTTTTGTGATTCCAAATAAAGAAGTTATGAATTTTTGAAATCAAATGGAATAAAAGAAAATAAAACAGAAATTAATAAAAGAGAAAAAAATCTGGAGCGCTGGATGACTTCATTAATTGACGTGGCAACATCTAATGGATAAGAAGCGCGCGCGTACCATAGTCATTAGTCAATGCGTCACATGCTGAATTAAAAAAAGTCATAACACGCAATGGTCAAGATTAGATCTGGTAAGCTTGATCTAAAGGCCAAGGATCAAAGGCATGGGGATGGTGGTGGAAACCACCGCTTTCTCTGGCGAGAAGGCCAATGCCGGCCACCAGTTGCAGGTTTTCAAACCTCAACCATAGCACGCGATCTATATACCATTCAAAAGCTGGGGTGATGTACATCACCCCTGTAACCTTAGTTTTCACTCAAGATCCCTATAGAGGAAGAAATCTGAGCTTGAAAAATGAGGTGTTCAATCTGAACTTGTCCAATTCTCAAAATTAAAACCACAAATCAATTGCCTCTCACATGAGGACTTCAGAGATGCCAACCAAATAAAGTAATGCACAATAATAAGAGAGATTCGAAGGAAAACAGTTATGGTGAAAACCTTTGAAGTGCAGCTTGTGTGAGCTTGATCCAATCCAATCCTCGAGTGCAACTTGATCTTGAAGTAACAAGGAAGCAAGGCTAAGGAATTTAGAAGCTGAAAATCAACCAGGGAAGTTGAAATTCAAGCTTGAAAAGTGAAGAGAAAATTCAGAATTCCTTTAATGGAGGGTTAGGGAATCAGTTGAGCAGAGCTTCATGCGCCTTTAGGTTACCATTCAAGTGAAGCAAGCATGTCTATTTATAGCCAAGATGATGCAAGGATGTGAAGAACTCGCGTGTGCATGAACTTGGATCCTCCATGCATGGGCCTGTACAGGCGCATGTGAGGCCCAAAAGCAATTGCAATTGAGTGTTGAACACTAATGAATGAAGTTTTGACGTGCAGATGGCAACGCATTACCTTGTGCATGGAATTTTAACATGTTATGCATAAATGATCATAAAACTTCACCTCTTCGAAAATGCCAATTGGAAAATTGAAACATAAGCATATGGGTAATGGTTGGAAAGGTCTTGACATAAGGAAAAAATGTTATGTTGAACAAAAATCCATTTGGAGTGTGGAAATTTATGAAAATAGGCCCTAAAGTTCAAGGTACAAAACATGTATATGGAAAATTTGCCAAAATGGACCAACTTCAAGCCCTTCTATTTCAATGATGCAAGCCTCAAATGACAAAACCTCCAACATCGAAGTTGTATGTCTTTTCAAGAAAATAAATTTGGACTTAAATGTTTCATCATTTGGATTTTGTATGAGAAAGTTATGGGCACTTGAAGTTGGACTTTTTCACATTTCAATGGCTTTGGTCCAAAGTGACCTATAATGTTTTGTATTATCACATGTGTTTCTTTTAGGATTATGAAATTTTGTTCAACATAACAATTTAATTAGACATCTTAAAATTTTAAATGCACTTGGTATCACCTCAAAATCATAAAAAATGAAGGAGTTAGGTCCTTGGGAAGTTGACCCAAAATTAGGGTTTCAGTCAAAATGACCTATAATGTTTTGAAATGAATGATGACCTTCCAAGTTTCAAATGAATTTTTGATGAACATTAAAGTTGTTCATATGGTTCTTAAGGACATATTTTCTCTTGGGGTCATATTCATTTGACAAACACATCAAAAGTTAGGTCTCAGTGGATTTCAAAATAGTCAGATGAATTGACTGATCAACTTCTCAAAGCCAAACTTCAAATCTTGATGAATGAATGATTGAGGATACTCACATAGGCTCATATATGCATAAAATGATGAATGAAAGAACTTCACTTGATTGTATTTGATCATAGGTTGAGGTTGCTTCATGAGCAAGGCACGGTTGATGCACAGTTGAATTAGGGTTTCCTTGGGAAACAATCCTCAAGCCCTTTGGTTTATCTTGATCAAATTGACAAATTGAGATACTTGGGAGGCATATATGATGATTGAGAGCTTTGTGAACCATTGTCATGCTTGCTTTCACTTTCATCTGGTCACTCCAATGGGCATAGGGGCCTCCTAGGAGCCTTGAATCACATGACTGCTTGAGCTTCAAAACAAAAGATGTTAGTGACATATTTTTGTGCTTTTGATTAGTAAAAAAAGTAATAAAAGCAATAATATACAATTCAAGCATGCTTTGTGGTCTCAAACCAACTCACACAAGTCCCAACTCAAGGGTTAAGGAGCCAAGATGCTATGATCCTTGAGGCAAAATGAAAATGAGCAATGATATGATGCCATGAGGGATCTTAGGGTCAAAATTAGGGTCTTACACATATTTAATTATCTTCCACCACGAATGTACGAAGATTGTTGTCATTCATACCTTCTAGTTCAAGTTAATTAAATAGGGGCAACTGTCATACCCCGATTTTGTCCGGGTATTTCAAATTTATCTGATACATGTCCATTTGTCAAATTATATATTATTTATTCATATGCATTTTTATCATCAAATACAATCACCATAATCATGCATCTATTCATTATAGTAAAAAAATCAACATAAAGTCAACATTTTACATGTTGAAGAAATTGACTAAAGTTGCGTTTTTTCATTATGCATATTGAAAAAAAAATTATGATCATTTGATTTATCATCAAAATATCAATTTGAATTTTATTAATCATGTTCATGTATCATAAAATAAAAATCAATATTTCTAGAAGGTTCAAAATATCTCTCATTTAATATATTATTATTTCATGCATCTATTACATTATTATTCCATGTATATATTACATCATTACTCACTACTTAATTAAATAAGTTTCTATAAGGAACTCACACTCTTTGCATAATTCTTAAACTATCCTTTCTAGAACCTATAAATAAACATCATTTCATTTACAAATGAGACCACCAATCATTCACAAAAATTAAGCCCAAACTCTCTTCATTTTCTTTCAAGTCATTTATTTCTTTTTATTGAATAATTAGACTCTTATGCTTGTTCATCATTTAATTCTATTGCATTTTTACTCTTGCTTTATTTATTTAGTACCTTAATCATCACCATTTTGCATGAAAACTCAATTGATTTTAAATTAAGAGTTGAAAAGTGTTCTTCAACCTCCATAAGCAAAATTTTATTGTTGTTTAAATAACTCTTATACTTGTTCTTTATTTAATTCTATTGCATTTTTACTCTTACTTTATTTATTTAGTATCTTAATAATCACCATTTTGCATGGAAACTCAATTGATTTTAAATCAAGAGTTAAAAAGTATTCTTGAACCTCCATGAACAAAAGGGTCAAAGGAAAATTGATGCTTGCTTTATATAAATAATATATTCAATAACTTCCCGACGTCACCCCGAACATGAATCCATAGTTCGTTTGTCATGAGGGTGGATAAAATGGTCAAATCAAACAAATATATGTTGCTGCATTTTTGTTGATTTTCAAATTTTTTTGTTATTTATTTTCTGATTTTGGATACACCATTGTGTTTGTGAGATCGAGTACATAAATTTTCATTATTTATTTGCTTAATTTTGTGAAAATTTGAGAAAGTTATGGTGTTTTTACGTTTTCGTTAGAACTCATTTTCTTCCATTTTTATTGTTACGGGAATAGAAAATCAAATATGGGGTTGGAGAACATGAAGTCTCCCTCACACCTCATAATTGCTCAATGCACCCTTCTGAGACTCCCTTCTTTGGCCCTAGAGTATTTTCCTACCTACACCCCCAATTTTCAGCCAATTTTATTTTTTCTATATATTATTTATTTATTATTTTATTATTATTGTTTTATTTATTTATTTATTTATTTTTGTTCTTTCTTTTATTTCCTTTAGTTTTTTTAATTCTTTTACCTCGCATTAATAGTGTGCCTTTTTTATTATTTTTTTACCTTTTTTATTGCTTTATTTTTTTAGTTTATTTTATTGTATTTTTAGTTGATGCATAATTGTTAATCCAAAAAGATAAAATGACCAATAAAATTAACCTTTCAAAAATACTAAGATAAAAGGTACTTGATCAACATCAAGTACATTTTTCAAAATCTCACTAAGTGTTTTTCTTTAATAAGCACCTCATATCATTTCAAATCATTTTCACTAATGCGATAAACCCTCGATCAACATCGACTTTCTTTTCCGCTTACTTGAAGTGATTAAATCTTTTTGTTAATCAAACTCCGGATGAAAAAGGGAATGGGAGGCGTTCGCCTCACTATCCCTCGAATGATTGAACAATTGGCGCTCGCCATATTGCTTGATTTTTTATCTTATGACTAAAACACTCTAAATAAACTTGGATAAAGGAATAGGTGACACACGCCTCATTATTCCTCGAATAAGAAAATGGGAGGTGATCACCTCACTACCGCGAATATTCGACTTCCGCATACAATTTTCAAATATCAAATTAGATGAAAAAGGAATGTATCCCTCGAATAATTGAACAATTGGCATGCGTCATATAGCTTGAACTTTCGTTGTCCCTCCTAAAACATATCCAACTAATCAAACCTAACTTTTATCGCCACCGTGTGATCGAAACCTTTCAAACCTAACTTCTCGTCCCTGTGCAATCAAAACCAATTAAACTTATCTTTTCCCGCCCCCGTGTGATTGAAACCCTTTTCACAAAAAAAATAGTTTAGCCCTTTCTAATGCATACACAAACTAGCGCTTAAGTCTCCACCACGAGCGAACAAGCCAATGTTTAACCCTTAGATTGTGATCTAAACACCTGTTCATTAAAAGACACCAACAAATCGTAGTTCCTCGAACTATGAATGCTCTGATTTACTTATTGCATTATAAGGATACGTAGGCACGAGATTGCAAGATCTTGGCGAGCACACTAATAAAAAACCTCCATTTTCCCCCCTTTTTAGGTTCTAATTTAATTTCTCTTCTCAATCTTATATTCACTCGAAAAAAACAAATAACATTAACTAACATTCAAATCTCAAGTTTAACTAAAAGGTTCCCGTTGAGTGCAATAGACGTGAGGGGTGCTAATACCTCCCCCTTGCGTAACAGACTCCCGAACCCGAATATGGTTGCGACGGCCATCGTTCTATTTTTAAAGGTTTTATCGATATTTTCGTATTTCTTGATCGAAATAAATAAAGTTCGGTGGCGACTCTGTTCGAATCATTTTTTCCGCGACCATCGCGAGGGATCATATTTTTCGAGATGCGACAACTGGCGACTTTACTGGGGACTATCTTCTCCAATCAAGAGAGTGTCAAGCCTAATTTAGTTCAATTTGCGATGAATGTTAAATTGTTGTTTATTTCTTCCATTTTTGTTCCTCTTTATCTTATTGTATTATTTATGTTATCTATCATTTGGTTCTCCGATATTGTGATGAATGATCTATGTGTTTGATACATGCTGTGAGATAAGCTCTGTACCCGAGTTTTGAGAAAAACTTAGAATGGGAAGTTGTGTAGTATTGAACTGATGGGTTTACACCTTATGGGAACAATACGAAAACTCCACCTAGAGTAGATATGTTTGGAATTTTCATCACAATATGGCTAGCCCACTATTGCGAGGAAACTTTGAACATGGTCTGTGACTCTAGGAACCTCGCCTTAACCCAGAGCCCATTTTCATGGTTGGCGATTGTGTAGTATTAAACCGAGGGGATACACCATATTTGAATAATAGGAAGATCCTGTTGATTCTAAGTGTTGGCAACAATTTTGGTAAAATAAAGAGTGTTCACAAGATGTCATGTGTGATGTCTTAACATAAGATATCCTATGTACCTGCTGGAGTTCAAGAACATGTGCATGCAGGATTGTTTCAGAATGCCACATACAATGCCATGGCATCTGATATTGGATGTACCTGCTGGAGCTTAGATGAAAGACATGTTCATGCAGGATTGTTTCAGATGACATACACAATGTCATGACATCTGATATGGCTGTACCTGCTGGAAGTTATAAAAGGAATTATTGGATTGTGCGGGATTTTTACAGGATGTCAGACCCGATGTCATGACATCCTGTACACAGAACATTCAGTATGAATGTCTGGTGTTTTGTGATTGCATAATTAATGGCAATCTTTGTATGATTGAAGATATGGCTAGCTGGCGCATTCAATCATGGATTACAACCAGATTTACTTATTTTCCAAAGAGATCTAAACAGCTGTTATAAAAAGATTTGATTGGAAAATAGATTTAGGGTTTTCAAGATGTCCAAGCCCAGCTGGATGCTTCTATAAAAAGGGACTTAGAAAACCTGTTTGAACACACAACCAAGACTGAGCGAAATATAGAGAGAGAGCTAGGGTTTGTGTCTGTTTAGTCGTAAGACTTGTAGGTCATTCAAGTCATCCATTGATGATTGAATTGGACTGATTTGTGGTTGTAAATTGTCACTCTAAAGTTGTTAAGCAAGAGTATGTGTCTTCTTGATCAAAGCTTTGAAGCAAGATCAAGAGTGTGTCTTCTTGATTGAAACTGTGAAGTAAAATCAAGAGTGTGTAATTGAAAAGTATTTTCTTTTCACAAGGGATTGTTGTTTAAAATCACTGGTGTGTGATTGTAGGGAGTGAGTGGGTTCTCATATCTAAGAGTGCCTAGGTAGAAATTGCACGGGTAGAGATTAGGTGATAAAGACTGTAACTTGTTGAAGTGTACGGAGAGTCTTTGAACTAATTCTATTTTAGTGAATTTCCTTCCTGGCTTGGTAGCCCCCAGACGTAGGTGAGTTGCACCGAACTGGGTTAACAATTACTTGTGTTATTCGCTTTACCATTCTGTTTTTGTTTATCCATTGTGTGTTAACAGATATTAGTGTCGTAACATTACCTTCGACATCTTATATCTGATACCAGAATTTCAATTGGTATCAGAGCAGGCATCCTGCTATGGTTTTGGGTGAGATCTAGGGGCAAAACTTTCTGGTACAATGGAGAGAGATGGAGGATCTGTTCATAGGCCACCAATTTTGGATGGTTCTAACTATGACTATTGGAAACCTAGAATGGTAGCGTTTCTGAAATCCCTTGATAACAAGGCTTGGAAAGCTGTGTTAACAGGTTGGGTACATCCTGTCATTACTAAAGAAGGAGAAGCCACCACTAAGAAGCCTGAAGAACAATGGTCTAAGGAGGAGGATGATCTTGCTCTTGGAAACTCTAAAGCCTTGAATGCAATATTCAATGGGGTAGACAAGAATATTTTCAGGATGGTAAACAACTGTGAAGTGGCCAAAGAGGCTTGGGACATTCTCAAGACCACTCATGAAGGCACCTCTAGGGTAAAGATGTCTAGACTTCGGCTGCTCACCTCCAAGTTTGAAAACTTAAGGATGAAAGAAGATGAAAACATTCATGAATTTCACATGAGTATCCTTGAAATTGCTAATGCTTCAGGAGCCCTGGGAGAGAAGATGACAGATGAAAAACTGGTAAGGAAAATACTCAGGTCACTTTCTAAGAGATTTGCAATGAAGGTGACTGCCATAGAAGAATCTCAAGACATTTCCAACATAAGGGTAGATGAGCTAATTGGTTCCCTCCAAACCTTTGAGTTGGGATTAAATGATGGTGTTGAAAGGAAAACAAAGAGCATTGCCTTTATGTCAAACACAGAAGAGGATAAGAGTCAGGAGGATGATGAAGATCTGGTCAATGAAGTAGTAATGTTGGGAAGGCAGTTCAATAAACTGTTGAAAAAGATGGATGTAAGATCAAGGGCAAATGTCAAGAACATCTCATCTGACATCAGTAAATCCAACAATACTAGAAGAAGAGCAAGATCAGATGAGAAGCTCAAAGAAAGAAAAGAGGTTCAGTGCTATGAATGTGATGGGTATGGACACATCAGGACTGAATGTGGAACCTACCTCAAGAAACAGAAGATGAGTCTTGCTGCCACTTGGTCTGATGAAAGTGAAACAGAGGAGGCTGCAAATCTTGTGACAGCGATGACAGGAAGATGGGGATCTAATGAAGACTCAAGTGATGATGAAGTAACCTTTGAAGAGTTGGCCTCTACCTACAGAAAGTTGTGTCACAAAAGTGTAGAGCTGTGCAAACAGGTTGAAAGCCAGAAGAAGTAAATAACTCAACTTGAGAATGAGAAGGCAGAATACTTGGAAACCATCTCCAAGTTACAAACAGAAGCAGTGGTTCTGAATGCCAAGCTAAATCCACAAGCTGAAAATCAGAAGATAGCACAACTGGAAAGTGAGAAGGCAGACCATGCAAAAACCATCTCTAAATTGAAGACTAAAGTCATGTTACAAAATTCTAAATTGGAAGAAATGACCAAGTATGTAAGAATGTTAAGCAATGGGTCTGATTCCTTAGACAAGATTCTTCAAACTGGACAAATAATAGGAGACAAATCTGGTATTGGGTATAATAACTCAAAGCCTGAGAGCAGTTACACTGGTGTCAAACCTCAAGCCAAACTTAAGTGCATTCAAAAACCTGTGATGTCACATCATATGTCACAACACCAGAGGAGAAAACAGTTGAAAGGAAAACACCAAAGATGGAGATGCCATTACTGCGAGAAATTTGGTCATCTGAAGCCTTTCTGCTATAAACTGTATGGCTATCCTAGGCCTGCTCATCATCAGGATCACTATCAATTCAGACCCAAACAACACATGCCTAGCATCAAGAAGCAATGGGTCCCTAAGACTAATGTCACAAGTCTGATAGCTCACATTCCCCTCAGAATCTCAGCCAAAGAAGAATGGTACTTTGATAGTGGATGCTCCAAACACATGACTGGAAACCAAGACCTGCTAACTGATCTGCATCATCATACCATAAGTCATGTAACCTTTGGAGATGGAGCAAAAGGTGAAATCAATGGAACAGGTAAGCTTGATTGCCTTGGAGTACCTAGACTTGACAAGGTTCTACTAGTCAAAGGCTTAACTGCAAACCTCATAAGCATCAGCCGACTATGTGATCAAGGTCTGAATGTTAACTTCACCAAAACTGAATGTCTAATCCTTGACATAAATAGTGAAGTAATTATGAGAGGAATCAGGACCAAAGACAATTGCTACATATGGAGCTCTCAATTGGATTATCCCTTTAAGTATTGGTTGAGTACGTATGCTCTCAAGAGTGATGAAAAACAAGGCTGGGGGAAATGTCATACAAAGATGTCACACCAGAAGCTCAGAGGAGAAAAGGTTATGATGGCTCAAAAAACTGAGAGGTTAGATCAAACAGGTGGACATATGACCAGTCACAGGGAGAATGGAACTGTTGGGACTAAGCCACAAGGGACTCTATGCAAAAAGGCCAAGGACAATATGGAGAAGATTTGGATGACACCTGTGAAAGGTATAGAAGATGATAGCAGTTGGGCTCAACTGGGTTGGATGAAACTATTACTGATTGCATACAATGTCACACACGATGTCATAACATTGTATTATGACTTCCTGAATGCTGAAACTAGGTCCAAAAATCAGATTCAGCACAGATGGACAAAGTATTGTTCTTGCTATTATTACTCCATTAGAAAATTTGTGGAAGACAAATTCAGAAATCTAAAGCTTGGACTGGAACTAGCAGACAAGCTTGCAAGGAATTTGGGTAAAATTGAATATGAGGGAGGAAAATTAGGGATTTGGACTCTTGTGAAATTATGGCAGTTAAAGTGGAAAAATAAAGAAAATAAAAATAGTGTCTGCCCTTTTAAAAGAAAGAGCCACATTAATGATAAATCATTCCCTGACATTGAAAATAGTATCTATTCCCTTAGCACACGCTACCTAAACACAACAATCTCCCTCTCCATTCATCTTCTCAGAAAAGCTCAGCTAGGGCAAAGAAACTTTTCTCAAAAGTCCTACAACATGTCTCAACATTCATCATCATCTAGTTCACATTCATCATCTCACCATGGAAAAACTCCCTCAATGGAGTTTGTAGATGAAGATGTGATGGACGTCACTCCACTCTGCATGATACCAGGCGACACCCCAGGTCCCTCGTCCAAAGCTGGAGATAAGCAAGGTAATACCTCTGGTAACTCCTCTCTCCCAAAAGACATGCATTATGCTGATCGTGCAATAAGGAACCTAGTCACTAGGATTCTAAGAGAAGGGCATGAAGTCAAAGGGGTTTCTACCCCTCTATCTAGAAGGGAACCCTCTCCTGAGGAGGAACCTCGTGCTGATAAAGATGAGGACTCATCTAAATCAGAAAAAGAAGGTGCTGCTGAAGGGCTATGCTCTCTAGGTAAAACCCTACCTAGCAAGAAACCAGCAAATATGTCTCAGGAGAATATTATTGACCTAAAGGAAGAAAGCTCTGAAAAGGAGGATGATCCTTTGGTTAATCTTGTAAAACCTAGTGTTGCTGAGAAACTGAGAACTAGGCAAGGGAAAAGTGTGGCAAGAATGAGAACAGGAAGAGTGAAAAAGACGGTTGGTATAGGACCCTCAAAAGCTTGGAGCAAGGTTGAGGTTAGGAAAAGGAAAGAAAGAGATAACTCTGACTCTGAGGAAGATGTCAAAGACGATGTCCCAGACATCTCCCCTGCAAAAAGACAGGCTGTTCAGAAGTCTCCTGGCAAGGCTGATGCTGTGCACCTAGACAATATCTCCTTTCATTTGGAAGATGGGGCAGCAAAATGGAAATATGTCATTCAGAGGAGAGTAGCTATTGAAAGAGAGCTTGGACAAGAAGCTGTAGAGGTAAAGGAGGTAATTGAGTTGATCAAAAAGGCTGGACTCATGAAGACTGTGGTAACTCTACCCCCAATGCTATGAGGGGTTGGTAAAATAGTTTATTGTTAATATTCCTGAGGATATTCAGGAAAAGAGTAGCAGGGAGTTCTGCAAGGTGTTTGTACGGGGAAAATGTGTGAAATTCTCACCAAGTGTCATCAACAAGTTCCTAGGAAGAGGAACAGATGGAGGAGTAGACCTAGAGACTACAGACAATGAGGTCTGTAGGGTTATCACAGCTGGCCAAGTTAAGGAATGGCCTAGTAGGAATCACTTATCAGCTGGAAAGCTCAGTGTTAAATATGCCATCTTGCACAAGATTGGCTCAGCTAATTGGATTCCTACTAATCATGTCTCTACTATCTCCATTAATCTTGGAAGAATCATTCATGCAATTGGAACAAGGGTTAACTATGATTTTGGCAAGTTCATATTTGATCAAACCATTAGACATGCTTCTACAAATGCTGTGAAGTTACCCATTGCCTTCCCCTCCCTTATTTGTGGCATTATCTTGAGCCAACAACCAGGCATTCTGAGTACAAGTGACATTCCAAGTAGGAGAAAATCCCCTCTGTCCATTCATTATAAGCTGTTTGAGGGAAGTCATGTCAATGATGTCATGACATCTGCCAAAAGGGAGTCTACATCTCAAGGGAGCTTGGTTGATCAACTAAAAGAAACCTGCAAGGAATTGGAAAATGGTATAAGGGTGGCCAAGGCTAGAAAAGAAGCATTAGAAGTTCTGATCTGTAGCCTGGAGAAGGAAGAAGTAGAGAAGGCTGGGAAGGACTCAAATACAAGATCAAAATCTCAATCCAATGGAAGTTCTGGAAGCTCAGAAGACTCTAAAGGTGCAGGTGAAGATACAAGTGAAGGTGAAGATGATTCTTCTTCTTCTGATTAATGGTCCCTGGCTGAATTGAAGACTGGGAGGAGTGCTGGAAAGTTTGGTGGAAGTTGGTCTGCTGTTTGAAAGACTGGTGTTTTTTTTTTGTATTTTGTGGCAGCCCTTATTGATGCCTGTTATGTAATATTTAGGGCTCTTAAGGAGTTCCTTGGATTTGTTCATTATTCCAGCTATCACAACTGTGTTTAATGATGGTGTGTACTTCCTGAATATTTTGTTTTAACATGCTTAATGTTATAACATCTGATCTAACATTCTCTGCTAGGCTAATAGACATTTATTTTGTCTAATTGGTCACCTTTGGTCAATTTTGACTAAAAAGGGGGAGAAGTGCTGATGTGGAAGTTGTATGTGGCTGGACAGAAGGACAACTATTATTGAAAGAAGTGCGCAGGTGTTAAAACAAAATGTTATTCTGTTTACAGATGTCAAAGAGGATGTCTGATATGGTGCACAAATGTTGATGTTGAAGCAGATGTCAGTATGACATTCTGGCTGGTACGTGTACTGGAGTTCAGTAGCTATTATGATTGTTGTGTGCACATATTTAGGGGGAGAAGGAGTACCCTTGTGCATTTGTGTGTCTTACTAGTTGCATCCATAACTAGTAATTATGTTTGTTGCATAAATTTAGGGGGAGGAGAAGTACCCTTGTGCATGTATTACTAGTAGCCATAGCTAGTAATTGTTTTGCTTCTGCTGTTGATTAAAATTCTGTTATGTTGTTTAACTGCTGATAGTTTACCTTGTGAACAAAAAGGACAGATATATGTTTTAGCCAAAATTTGCCAAAGGGGGAGTTTGTTGATTCTAAGTGTTGGCAGCAATTTTGATAAAACAAAGAGTGTTCACAAGATGTCATGTGTGATGTCTTAACATAAGATATCATATGTACCTGCTGGAGTTCAAGAACATGTGCATGCAGGATTGTTTCAGAATGCCACATACAATGCCATGGCTTCTGATATTGGATGTACCTGCTGGAGCTTAGATGAAAGACATGTTCATGCAGGATTGTTTCAGATGACATACACAATGTCATGACATCTGATATGGTTGTACCTGCTGGAAGTTATAAAAGGAATTATTGGATTATACAGGATTTTTCCAGGATGTCAGACCCGATGTCATGACATCCTGTACACAGAACATTCAGTATGAATGTCTGGTGTTTTGTGATTGCATAATTAATGGCCATCTTTGTATGATTGAAGATATGGCTAGCTGGCGCATTCAATCATGGATTACAACCAGATTTACTTATTTTCCAAAGAGATCTAAACAGCTGTTATAAAAAGATTTGATTGGAAAATAGATTTAGGGTTTTCAAGATGTCCAAGCCCAGCTGGATGCTTCTATAAAAAGGGACTTAGAAAACCTGTTTGAACACACAACCAAGACTGAGCGAAATATAGAGAGAGAGAGAGCTAGGGTTTGTGTCTGTTTAGTCGTAAGACTTGTAGGTCATTCAAGTCATCCATTGATGATTGAATTGGACTGATTTGTGGTTGTAATTTGTCACTCTAAAGCTGTTAAGCAAGAGTGTGTGTCTTCTTGATCAAAGCTTTGAAGCAAGATCAAGAGTGTGTCTTCTTGATTGAAACTGTGAAGTAAAATCAAGAGTGTGTAATTGAAAAGTATTTTCTTTTCACAAGGGATTGTTGTTTAAAATCACTGGTGTGTGATTGTAGGGAAGTGAGTGGGTTCTCATATCTAAGAGTGCTTAGGTAGAAATTGCACGGGTAGAGATTAGGTGATAAAGACTGTAACTTGTTGAAGCGTACGGAGAGTCTTTGAACTAATTCTATTTTAGTGAATTTCCTTCCTGGCTTGGTAGCCCCCAGACGTAGGTGAGTTGCACCGAACTGGGTTAACAATTGCTTGTGTTATTCGCTTTACCATTCTGTTTTTGTTTATCCATTGTGTGTTAACAGATATTAGTGTCGTAACATTACCTTCGACATCTTATATCTGATACCAGAATTTCAGATCCCACTTAGATTAGATTGATTCAAAACTTTTATGACGATGTGGTCAACCCACTATTGCAAGGAAATTTTGAACATGATCTATGACTCTAAGTTCTTTCCTTGAAAACGCATCCTTAGAGCCTACCCTTGGGAAATTCAGTAATCAGAGACACCTATACTTCCTCCTATTACCCTGGATTACACGACATACATGTGATCATGAGTATCTCATTGTATTCCCTTGCATATAAAAAACATGACAAAATGTCATGCATTATCATTTCATTAGCATGAATTGCATATCATTTTCATAAACAAAAAAAAAACTCATCCCTCCTTTTGCCCATTACCAGTAGGCTGATTTTCTGACACTTGTACTGAACCCTTGAGAGTTACTAAAATACAAGGGAATGCTTGGAACATAATCAAGTTGAGCTGGGAAAGGATATGAACTACATGAAAGGCATGGTAGACCAGATGTCAGAAGTTATGCTAGCTCAGTCAAAGAACAATATTTAGCATGTCGTCACAAAGAATGTTGATTCCCCATCAGGCTTTACTGTAAGGACCAACCCAATGTATGATCTTCTACCTGACTATGATCCTCCAAAAATGAACATTTCTACTCAATCCCGGTTGATGCCATTTACCAATCCTTATGTTCAAAGGCTTTGTGCCCTTGAGGAGAGAGTTCGAGCATTGGATGTGAATGACAATTTTAGGCTCGATATGTGCTTAGTGTCAGGTCTAGTGATCCCTCCGAAATTCAAATTACCCAACTTCGAGAAGTACAAAGGAGATGACTATCCAAAGCACCATTTGGTGATGTCCTTCTGAAAAATGGCATCACATACTCACAATAAGCTGATGATTCACTATTTTCAAGACAATTTGATTGGACCATCTTTGAGCTGGTATATGAAGTTGAAAAGAAGCCATATTCAGTCATGGGAAGACTTAGCCAATGCCTTTTTGAAGCAGTACAACTACAACTTGGACATGGCTCCAGACTGAAAGCAACTGCAAAGCTTATCTCAAAAGAGCAATGAATCCTTCAAAGGATATGCACAACGATGGAGAGAATTGGCAGCCCAAGTGCAACCACCACTCTTGGACAAGGAATTGGTTGACTTGTTTATGGAGACCTTACAGAACCCGTACTTTGAAAGGTTGGTAGGAAGTGCGTTATCAGACTTTGCCAACCTAGTGACGATTGGAGAATGCATCGAGAGTGCCCTAAAAAATGGAAGAATTCAAGACTCCTTGAGCAGCCAAGCTAGCGAGACATAATCCCTCAGTAATGCCCAAAAGGAAAAGGAAGATGAAACCAATGCAGTCATGACAGATGTTAGGTATTCTCATGGCACACCAGTCAGACCTTGTGATCCCCCATCTTTTCAGCAGTCACCATTTCTAACACCATATTATCCTTATGGACAATCACTAACGTCTAGAGTGGCATACCAATAACCATCGACTGCTCCTCCTGCAAATCACCGAGCTCATGGTCGAGGATATTAGAGTCAACGTCAGAACCAACCTAGGCCTCGAAATAATCTGGAAAGAAGGAGTTCTCCTCTCAATCCAATTCCTATGAGATATAGTCAACTTCCGCCATATCTAATCCAAAGCTCGCTTGTGGAGCCCAAGTCTCCAGACCGTTGTCGGAACCATACCCACTTGGGTATGATCGCGATGTGCAATATGGGTATCATGTTAGATCAATAGGGCACTTAACTGAGGAATGTAATGCTTTCAAAGCCAAGGTTCAACCGTTGATCGATAAAAAGTACATATCCTTTTCATAAGGAAGCATGTTGGTGCACGTCAACCTCTCACCCAAATGATTTCGAAGACTTCATAGAGTGCTTTCTAGAGCCAATGGTTTAGACATAAAGACATCCTTAACATTGGGAATCTTTGGACATTTTTATCATTGCATTTGTAATTTCTTTATTGTTAAATTTTACTTGTGTTTAAACATTGTTGTTTTTTAATGGTAATATTAATGAATTAATGATGCATGTTTTGAATCAATTATCTCGCATCCGCTCATTTTTATTCTCTTATATCAAGAACAAAAAATACATCCATGTTTCTCCCATTCACTTTTCTTTATCAAAATGTTTTTTAAGCAAAGATTGAAGGGAGAATGACAAAAATAAAATACCCATAATTGCTAATGGTATGCTTTTAGATAAAATCCTGCTGATGATATACATGCATTGTTTCAAATCCCTAAACACTAGAGAGATAAGGAGTTAATCCCTAAACAACCACTTCGAGCCTAGAAGTAGGTGTGTCTTTCAGATCTACAAACCCTTATGTTTAACCCAGGGCAGGTTAGTGTTCAGTTAATCTGACTTCACTTCTGAATTACAAGAGAATACATCCCATCTAGAGATTAACCACATGTTATTCTTCGTAAACATCCTGAAGTGTTGAAGGAACCGTGCAAAATCCAAAAGTTCTTTAATAACCAATGACTTTCCAGTCACAACCTCTAAAAAAAGAATTAATAAAAAAGCACGCTAAGTCGATACCCCCAAAAGGCGACTTAGGCAAAAATTAGGGCAATCCCAATGGACTAAAATCTTCAAAAAATGGTTCAGGGAAAAGTTAGGGATCAATACAAAAATCAAAAGAGGTCACGAAAACCCTCAACAAAAGAAAAACAAGATTTAGTGACCACTATACCAAAATCAAAGGGTCACCGACATAAAAAAAGGTGGTTGTCATTTCAAAAGACCTTGAATCATCATCTTTATCCTTACACCTTCAAAGCTCTCTTAAAAGACGAATGTGTATGTCGAATTAACTGAGGTAGGACTGAAGGTCATCACCAAGATGGGGTGGGTAAAAATAAACTTTGAGCCTTATATCCTTTTGTTCAAAAACCATGAACCAGACCATGTTACAACCCTTAAAAGACCTAATTGAAGTAGGGTTATTTCTGAAAGCATACTACATAAAGGTTGCGTAAACTGACTCCTAAAGATTTTCTAATCTTTTACATCGATGTCATTATTCTCTTTGTATCTTTCACACTTTAAATTGCTAAAACAACATCACGTTTGGACTCATGGTCCACTCCTCACACACTATCACATCATTCCAATAAATGATTCTTTTTAAAACTTGCATCAGCATCACATTAAAATTACAAGTTATGAATGAACAATTTTAATTTTAATTTAGCATTTGACATCAGCGAAATTTCAACAAAGAGCAATCAGAGAAACTTGATCTTTTTATCAGAATCAAGACTACTTTATAACCCATGAATCTGGGGCATGCCACCCAAAAGATCAACTTGGTCATAGGAAGGTTATTCCAAGAATTGACTAGTCTAAAGCAAGTCTACAAACATTTGTTGATCAGGGGGCAAGTCATTTAAATGATCAGTTGATCTAAAGTTGATCAGTTTAAGACTTTATCAATTAGGGGCATATCACCTAAAGGTTCTATTGACCCATGGCAAATCCCTTCAATATCCAGTCAATGTGAGTTAAGTCGCTTCAACGCTCATACCGGTGCAAGCTACCTCAAAAGCATGTCAAATCCAACCACTCCAAGAGTCAGTTAATTAGTAACAAATCCTTTCATTTTGGGGAAGGCCATCTAAGACCAAATCATGGTACAGTTGCTTCCAAAATCCTTTTGAGGTAAACATTTTGCATAAACCCATCACACTGGGGCAAGATGGGCTACACATGAGCAAGTCCTCTCCATGTTTTCAAGTTGTTCAAAGCAAAAGCTTTGTTGCATATCAGCAACCGTAGAGTTTGAGATGAGTGTCAGGGATTCATGTTATCACCCCATCCAATAACCTTTGCCTTCCAACAGAAGCCTTGCTGAAAAGAACCTTCTCTTCCAATACCCACATAGGGGAATTTTGGAAACCTTTAAATCATTGCATAAATCACCCTCATGCATAAGTCATGTCACTTTGCTCTAACATTGAGCCATGCATATCATTCATCGGGCCTAACTCCATAACATGAATTTGACATCAAAAAACTTTGTAACATAAGATCTAACACACCAAATCCCACACCACTTGGCAATTCAAAGTCCAGTTCTCGTATGGCAAATAGTCTCAAAGTCTAATTCATATCTGGAAAATATCTTTTAAACCAGTTCCCGTCTGGCGTACTGTTTCAAGTCTAATTCTCGTATGGCAAACCATTTCAAAGTCCAATTTATTGGCAGATGATTTTCAAGTCCAGTTCCCATCAAGAAAACTATTTCAAAGTCCAAATTCATTGGCAAACCATTTCCAAAGTCCATTTCTCATCTGGAAGTTCAATAAAAGTCCAGTTCCCTCTGGAAAATCATTCTCAAAGCCTAGTTCCCGTCTGGCACACCATTTCCAAAGACCAGTTCTCGTCTGGCAGTTCATTTCAAAGTCCAATTCACGTATGGAAAATCATTTGCCAAATATCAGTTCTCGTCTAGTAGATTATCTCTTAAACCAGTTCCCGTTCGGTCACCTATTTTGATACCAGTTCCCGTCTGGTATTCTATCCTTCGTAACCAGTTCTCATCAGCTTACTTTAAAATTCAGTTCCCGTATGACAAATAAAAAACAAAGTCAGTTCCCGTCTAACAAACCAAAACAAAGTTGATTCCCATCTGACATTTTAATCCTTTTCACCAGTTCTCGTATGGTAACTTATCCTTTAAGTCCAGTTCTCGTCTAGTAGTTTAATCTTTTTCACCAGTTCTCATCTGGAAGTTCACCTTCAAAGTCCAAGATCATTTCCGATCAAAAATAAAACCCTACAAAAATCCAGTTATTTGCTTTCATTCCCACATACATTACATATAACATACATGCATAACTCTCCCACTGAAACGGGAAGCTTCATAAAAAATGAACAAAAATCATTCGCATCCCTACATGCACACCTAAAATATCCCTAACAATTGCATACTTGCGTATATCTCATGCACCATTTCATGCGTGGTATCTCCACCCAAAATGGAATATCATACAAAACATCAAATATAACATAATTCAGGATTTAGGGGAAATGATATGCATCCCAGACATTCCTCATTTAAGTCTATGAAGTTATTACCCCACATGTGCTTATGGAATTATTTCTTAGCAAGCCATTCTTCAACTTTATGATTGATAATGATATTCCCCAACGTCTTTTCTTTGTTACTCCCTAAACAGAGGTTATCCTAAAAAGATCTCTTATGAGCTTTTCCTCTAAGAGCTTTGCCAGTAATTCTCCTCCAAAGGGAGTCTGTCCTGGACTATTTTTTCCCAACATATGAACGTTTGAGATAATGCTTCATTTATCCAAAGAATCTCATTTGTTGCTTGATATACTGCTCTAAGTATCTTCGAAGAGTCTTAGATACAATTGAGGTATCATTCCTCTTGTTGGAATATCTTGGCTATATCATATAAGATGCTGCTTCGTTGATTAAGAGAATCTCATTTATCTGTCTGAGATACGACTTCATTTATCTGAAAAATCTCATTTGTTGCTTGAGATACTGCTCTAAGTATCTTCGAAGAGTCTTAAATACAATTGAGGTACCATTCCCCTTGTTGGAATATCTTGATCATATCATATAAGATGTTGCTTCGTTGATTCAAAGAATCTCATTTATCTATTTGGGATACTACTTCATTTATCTAAAGAATCTCATTTGTTTTAGAGATACTGCTCTAGTATTCCCGAAGAGTCTTAGATGTGATTGAGGTATCATTCCCTTCTAGGAATATATCGATTATATCATATAAGATGCTGCTTCGTCGATTCAGAGAATCTCATTTATCTGTTTGAGATACTGCTTCGTTTATCTGAAGAATCTCATTTGTTTTAGAGATACTGCTCTAGTATTCCCGAAGAGTCTTAGATACGATTGAAGTATCATTTCCCCTTATTTGTAATATCTCGATTAGATAATATAATATGATGTTTCATGTATTAGGAGAATCTCATTTATCTATTTGAGATACTGCTCCATTAATATGAAGAATCTCATTTGTTGCCTGAGATACTGCTTTGTGGATTCGGAGAATCTTATAAGCTCTTGTTTAACTACTCTAGTATCCTCTAAGAATCTTAAATACAATTGAGGTGTCATTCCCTTGTTGGAATATCTCGATTATATCATGTAAGACATTGCTTCGTTGATCCTTAGGGAATCTCGTGTGTTCAGTTTAAGACATTGTTCTGTTAATGTTCAGAAAATCTAGATAGAGTTGAGGTATCATTCCACTGTTGGAATATCTCGATTATGTCATCCAAGATATCATTCTGACGATGCTCAGAAAGTCTTAATTATTTCATTTACCTTATGATAACCTTTCTCACTATATTTTCTTTCTGCATTTCTTCATTGCATCTCGAAGGATAAACTTGTATTTCTCACTATATTTCTCACTATGATAACCTTATGATATCATTCTGACTAAACTTGTATTTTTTCATTATGCATATTGAAAAAAAAAATCCATGATCATTTGATTTATCATCAAAATATCAATTTGAATTTTATTAATCATTTTCATTCATCATAAAATAAAAATCAATGTTTCTAGAAGGTACAAAATATCTCTCATTTATTACACCATTATTACATGCATATATTACATTATTATTCAATGCATATATTACATCATTACTCACTATTTAATTAAATGAGTTTCTAGAAGGAACTCACTCTCTTTGAATAATTCTTAAACTATCCTTTCTAGAGCCTACAAATAAACATCATTCCAATTACAAATGAGACTATCAATCATTCACAAAAACTAAGCCAAGACTCTCTTCATTTTCTATCAAGTCATTTATTTTTTGTATTGAATAATTAGACTCTTATGCTTGTTCTTTATTTAATTCTATTGCATTTTTACTCTTGCTTTATTTATTTAGTACCTTAATCATCACCATTTTGCATGGAAACTCAATTGATTTTAAATCAAGAGTTGAAAAGTATTCTTGAACCTCTATAAGCAAAAGTGATTTGTTGTTGCTTAAATAACTCTTATGCTTATTATTTATTTAATTATATTGCATTTTTACTCTTACTTTATTTATTTAGTACCTTAATAATCATCATTTTGCATGGAAACTTAATTTATTTTAAATCAGAGATGAAAAGTGTTCTTGAACCTCCATGAACAAAAGGGTCAAATGAAAATTGAAGTTTGCTTTACATAAATAATATATTCAATAGCTTTTTGGAATCACCCCGAACATGAATCCATAGTTCGTTTGTCATGAGGGTGGATAAAATGGTCAAATCAAGTAAATATGTGTTGTTGCATTTTTGTTGATTTTCGAAACTTTTATTGATTATTTGCTGATTTTAAATATATCATTATATTCGTGAGATCAAGTAGATAAATTTTCATTATTTATTTTCTTAATTATGTGAAAATTTGAGAAAGTTATGGTGTTTTTACGTTTTCGTTGGAATCCATTTTCTTCCATTTTTGTTGCTACGGTAATAGTAATCAAATATGGGGTTGGAGAAGATGAAGTCTCTCTCACACCTCATAATTGCTCAATACATCCTTATGAGGCTCCCTTCTTTCGGCCGAGAGCATTTTCTAGCTACACCCTCAATTTTCAGCTTATTTTTGTCTTTCGTATATATATATATATATATATATATATATATATATATATATATATATATATATATATATATATATATATATATATATATATATATTTAATTATTATTATTATTATTATTATTATTATTATTATTATTATTATTATTGTTTTATTTATTTATTTTTGTTCTTTCTTTTATTTCCTTTAGTCTTTTTAATTATTTTACCTCTTGCATTGATAGTGTGCCCCCTCCCTTTTATTATTTCTTTTACCTTTTTATTACTTTATTTTTTTAGTTTATTTTATTGTATTTTTAGTTGATACATAATTGTTAATCCAAAAAGATAAAATGACCATTAAATTAACCTTTCAAAAATACTAAGATAAAAGGTATCTGATCAACATCAAGTACATTTTTCAAATTTTCACTAAGCTTTTTTCTTTAATAAGCATCCATATCATTTCAAATCATTTTCACTAATGCGATAAACTCTCGATCAACATCAAGTTTCTTCTTCGCTTACTTGAAGTGATTAAATCTTTTTGTTAATCAAACTTCGAATGAAAAAGCGAATGGGAGGCGTTCGCCTCACTATCCCTCGAATGATTGAACGATTGACGCTCACCATATTGCTCGATTTTTTATCTTCTGATTAAAACACTCTAAATAAACTTGGATAAAGGAATAAGTTCCTCACGCCTCATTATTCCTCGAATAATAAAGTGGGAGGTGCTCGCCTCACTACCTCGAATATTCGACTTCCGCATACAATTTTCAAATATTGAATTGGACGAAAAAGGAATGGGGGCGCTCGCCTCATTATCCCTCGAATAATTGAACAATTGGCATGCGCCATATAGCTTGAACTTTCGTCGTCCCTCCTAAAACCTATCCAATCAATCAAACCTAATTTTTCTCTCCATCGTGCGATCAAAACCAATTAAATTTATCTTTTCTCGCCCCCGCGTGATCAAAACCCTTTTCACCAAAGAATATTATTTAGTCATTTCTAATGCGTATACAAACTAGCGCTTAAGTCTCCACCACGAGCGAACAAGTCAACGTTTAACTCTTAGATTATGATCTAAACACTCATTCATTAAAAGACACTAATAATCCGTAGTTCCTCGAACTACGAATGCTCTAATTTACTTATTGCGCTATAAGGATACGTAGGCACGAGATTATGAGATCTTAATAAAAAACCTCCCGTTTTCCCCCTTTTGAGGTTCTCATTTCATTTCTCTTATCTATCTTATATTCACTCGAAAAAAACAAATAACATTAACTAACATTCAAATCGCAAGTTTAACTAAAAGGTTCCCGTTGAGTAAAACGGACGTGAGGGGTGCTAATACCTTCCCCTTGCGTAATCGACTCCCGAATCTGAATATGGTTGCGACGACCATCATTCTATTTTTAAAGGTTTTATCTATATTTTCCTATTTCTTCATCGAAATAAATAAAGTTTGGTGGCGTCTCTGTTCGAATCATTTTTTTCCGAGACCATCGCAATGGATCTTATTTTCCGGGATGCAACATGTTTCTTCATGAACGTTGGAGCCCTTTGTGTTAGCTTTCATTTGTCGTCGCTGCCCTGAGGCAATTTTCGGTAGCGGGGCTTTTGTTGTTTTGATCAAAGAGAATCGAGAAAAGAGAGAAAGACGAATGGCATGGAGATAGAGGATCTATGTTTTCATTTCAATTAATTAGGAATTGTTTGGTATTTGAAAAAATAAAAAAGGAAATTAATAATTGTAAAGAGTGAGGGACAACAACCACCCGTGGAGCTTTATGGTTCCTAATGCATTTGTGGTCCTGGACCTCATAGAGCCCAAATCTGATCCCTCTCTGGAGTCTCCCTCGGGCTTGGTCTGCCTGAGCCCAAAAGGACTTTTCTCTTTCACACTCCCTGAATGCTTATTCACCCCTGACCCACTAATTATTTTATTTAATTTGTGTTTCTTGGTTAAATAATCTTAACTAAAAAGAATTAGCAATCCTTAGCATTAATTCTAGAGATTAATATCACAATAAATCATTAACAAAAAAATCAAAATTCTTAGATTTTAATTAGGACCTTAATTTCTTGGTTTTGCTAGTAATCAATTCTTAGATTTAATATTCTTTTAGAGATTAACTAAAAATGAATAAAAATCAGTTTAGAAGTTTGGCTGTAGATGTTTTTTGGGATAATAATCTTGATCTTTTGTAATTGATTAAGTAATCCAAGATTGTTTTATTGCTTGATCTCGCTTTATTTTAATTACGCTAGATGTGTAGTAATTGATTTTGGCTTTGTTTAGTTGATTAATTTTTGGTTTAATTGATTATTTAATTTGCATGGATATTGATTATTGATTTGCATGATAGTCATTTATAATTATTTTGAATGATTATATTGTATGATTAATTGTTCAATTATATGTGGATTACGAATTGATTGATTATCTTAATTTTGGTCATGTAGCATTTATTCATTTAAGTATGAAGTCTCTCGATTAAATAACTTTGACCTAAAAAAGTGAATCAATTTCAAAAGGCAAGAATAAAAACCTTTGACTCAATGTCATATGATTTATTTTTCCAAATTTAATCCAAATTGAGTGCAACTTCGAGTGCCTCTCTCGCCTAATTCAAATTCTTTTGTAAATCAACTTCAAACACTTAATCCAACGTTAAGTCATCCATTTTCAAAATTATTTTCATAATAAATTATAATGAAAAAGAAGGTGATTGGGTTTATACCTCTTCCCTTCCCAAATACTCAAATATTGTTGTAGATCTCCGTACTTGTGTATTTGTCTTCCTAACATGGTAAGTAAACGAATCTTGATTCGTCTTAAACTTATTCTTAAATAATTTTGGACGAAACGAGAGTGATTGTGTTTAGACCTCTTCCTTTCAGAATATTGTAACACCTCAAAATTTGCCCTCCTCTCTTGGGACTAGCTTAGCCTATTGCATTTCATTTTTTAGGGCATTAGGCATTTGCATATTGCATATCATGTGAGAACAAGCAAGTCATCCTCCAAAGTCTTTCTCAGAAGATAGAGAGGTTAAGAGATCCAAGCCTGAGGGTCTCATAAATTGATCACTAGCCATCTGAGGGTTTGTGCTTCAATTAGGGTTTCTTGGTCCTTCAAGGAGTTTGAGCATTATCTTATTGGCAAGGATATGTCATCATCATCATGGTTGCGTCCTCCTCAAAGGTTTCAGAATTCATGCTCAGGTTCCTTGGGATTAGGGTTTTGACCTCTGGTCAACCCTAATCAATGCCATTCTATCAGTCAGGGATCTTTAAGGAGATGAGGTATTTGGTGATGGTGTGGATCACATGATCGTTTTGAAGAGCTTATTAGAGCTAGGGGTTCATTTTGGAGCCAATTCCTCAAGTGGTTAAGGCTCAGGCTGATCAGAGCATGTTCAAGTCATCTGTCAACCAGAAAGTCAACAAAAAGTCAACTGAGGGCTAGGAGGTGGAGAAATGAGTTTCAACATCTCATTCATGTTCAAAAGAGGCTTATTAATCATGTCAAATGCATATCTTGAAGAATTTGAGGTCAGATCAAAAGTTTCCAAAAAAGGAAAGTGACCTGTAATTGGAAGTTTCCAAAAATGGAAAGTTTTTGGTTCAAATTCAACTTGATCTTGCATCATCAAAGAAGCTTCAAATGAATTTTTGCCCAACATGAAAGTTGAAGATATCTCTCTCCCATTTCCAAAAAGTCCAAGATCATGAGTTTATGATGAATGGTTGAGGAGATATGGTCCAATCATTGCCAAGTGTATATGGAATTTCAAATGGCCATAACTTTTGATTCATAACTCCAAATTTGGTGGTTCTTTTTGCAAAATGCTTGTCATGACATGAAGTTTCCAAAACATCCATCACATTGCATGAAATTTGAACATATGATCATTTGTACATTCAAGTCAATTTTGGAGGGAAACTTGAAAATTTAAAATTGATGCATCATGGGAACAAATGACCATTGCTAATATGTGCATGGAGTGTTTTTAAGTGCATTTGATCATTGGTTTGGTACTGTTCACGTCCATTTACTACATGCACCATGCAAATTTTCAATTTTTGCCATGCACCCTTATTTTGCTTAATCTCTAATTAACTTTGATTAATTTTAATTAAAATGAGATTAGGACAGAATATATATTGATAATCATAACAAAATTTCAAGAGGTTAATCACAATTCACCATTTCTAGATCTAGTTTTCATTTCCCTCCAAAATTTTCTCCCAATCTTAATTCAAATTTTTTTCACATAAGCCTTGAATCTTCTTCCATATTCTGGTTTTCTAGTGTTGATTTAGCAGAGATCAAGCCTTGGATCATCAAGTTTGGACCAAAATTGTGCATGTGAAGTTCAAGAACTCAAAAATGGCAAATGCAAATTGAGCTAGATCTACACGTTTCCAAGCCTCAATTTCATCATCAAACTTCATAACAAGTGATTTGGAGTGGATTTGCATGCTTGCTTGGCTTGGAATCTACAGAATTCAAGAACTGACCTTCAAGAGGTTACATTTTCGATCACCTTAATTCTCTGCTTTATGTACATAATCTTGTAGATCTTGTTGTGGTGAGAATTCTGATATAAATTTTGTGGAATTTGGATGAAAATTGAGTGAGATATGATGATTTCAAGTTTAGATCTAGAAACTTCTTTGCTTCGATTCAGAAAATCCATGGAGATATAGGCTTAGATAATATGATATTTGAATTCTACATTGAAAGAGCTTTCCAACGATATATAATTTGTAAAAATCTGAGAAATTCTGGAAATTCTGGAATTTTTTTGATGAACTTCATCTTGTTCATCATCATCTTCATGAAGAAGATGAAGATCTTCATCTCTGGTTCGCTAGGGTTCTAGCATGAAGAACACGCCCAGAACACGTTTTGATCCTTGGTCCTCACTTCGAATCCTGGCGATGGCGTTTTGGAGTTTCTTTTATTTAGCGCGCTCCATTTAAATTTGAACAGAGTTCGAATCCCAGCGCATGCACAATTTCAAATTAATTCCTCTTTTCCTATTTCCCTCCAATTTCCATGTTATGTTCATTTTCACTTCAAATTTTTTATGCTAACTTCTAAAAATCATATCAAATTGAAAAATGCCTCAAATCATTCCCAATTTTTTGCAAAATGATCCTATGTTTGTCTAGAATTTTATGATGTTGATTTCATGATTTTACGCTTCCTGGATTTTGAATTGTATTGGATTATGTGAACATGTATGCATATGTGACCTTGCCTTACTCTTTCTATTGTGAAATGCTTGATATTGATCCAATTGCTACCAAATTTTACATGATGATTCTTGACATGATAATTGACATTTTGGTTTTGGTTTGACATTTCTTCCATGTGTCATTTCTGTTTTATGTACATGTTAGCATGGTGTGACAATTTGTGTCACACCATTGGATGATCAACTTGTGCAATTTTATTTCCATATCAAATGACTTTTGTTGGTTCTGATTTTTTGTATGATGATCATGTTAGATGTGTTGAGTGCTCATGAATTTTTCCAGACTTGTTTAAATCATTTCTATTTTGATTTGGAATTTTCATTCTCAATGTCCATTTGTGAGCCTTGAAATTGTCTTTGACTTCCCTTGCACATGAAATGCCTTTGCTTGATGATTTTGTTTTGGTCCTTTTTAGGACATGTTAATATGTGTTTGAAGTTGCATTGTGTTGAATTTCAGCTCCTGTTTTGAATTTTTTCTTCACCTTTGACCCTAGGCTTTGACCTAGTGGTTTGAACTTACCATTTGAGCTGTGAATTTCAGGTTCAAGTATGCATCTCCATGATTGATGTTGCTCCTTCATTTGAGCTTGGTTATTTGTTGTTGTTGACTAACATTTGTTTGTTTTGTAGGTTGATGATAACTCACTTGAGTTTGCCTTATGGTTTATTTGTGCATATTGGATTTGTCTGTCTGTTGAGATCTATTGACTGTTGACTGTTGTCTGAATTCTGTACTGATTGTTTGGTTGTTTACATAGGTACCTAAGTTGCTTTAAGTTCATTTGAACTTTGCTTTGCTTTGATTGTGGTTGGCATACCACTTAGGTAATGACCCCTAACTTCATGTAGTCTGGAAGACCTGTCATGTTACTTTGGCAGGCACCTGTCTGAAGCCCTCCTTAAGAGGCAATGTTTGTGGTTGTTTACTTTTGTGCCTTGTACATTCAAAGACCTCCTAAGTGAAGAGGCATTGGCAGATAAAAGGGATGTGCAATCCATCCCCTGCTACTCAGTTGTGTCATTCATCTTGCTCACACCCTATGTTGATGCACTTTGAATAAAAACCCAAAATCTTGTTGTGTCAAGTCATGTGGAATAGAGTCCCACATTCTGGACTCCCACACTTTCATTGTTTCAAGCTCTCCTAGGCCAGGGATAAGAGCTGTGAGGTCTTACCCTCACTTCCCATTTCATCTGCTTCACCCTAACTCTCAATGTTAGGGTTAAGAGCTAACAACACCCTTTTCCAGTTGGCTTGTTTGTCAAGGTCGATATGACCCCTTGACTAAAGCCTAACCTTGACTAAAGCCTACCCTTTTCTAGTTGGTGTATAGTGTATGCTATTTGCTTTGATGTTTATCTGCTTAGCTTCTCATCTCCTTTCAGTAGGGGTCGCATGATCAACTTTTGAGGAAGTTGACGTACATAGAGATAGACTTGAGTTGACTCACTGCCTGTGTGAGTCAAACTCTTGTTAGAAACCTCAACCTAGGACTATTGTGGATTACATGATAACTATTAGGCTTAAGTCAGTCTCCCTTTTAGTTTGTCATTTCCCAGTCTCTGGCTAGGATAGAAATTTCTCCCCTGTTCAGGGGAACTACGTTGCCCTGATCCTCATACCAGATGAGGTACGTAGGCAGGAGATCGTGCGAGATCTCTCCGGGCACCCTTTTCCTTTTTTGTGTGTGTTTGCTTGACAGCTAGCAGGCTCGAGTACCAGACTCCCTGTTAGCTTGTTTGTTCAACTTTTTTGTTGCTTTTGACGATTCAGCGTCCTGTTAACCTCTTGTTTGCTTGGAGTCTGACGTAAGTCCAGTGATTGGCAGTCGGTTTCCTGTGTTTGTTTATGTGGAGTCTGACATAAGTCCAGCGATTGGCGGTCGGTTTCCTGTGGGTGTTTGTGTGCTTGGAGTCTGATGTAAGTCCAGCGATTGGCATTCGGTCTCCTTGTTTGTGTTTGTTGTTTGGAGTCAGACGTAAGACCAGCCATTGGCAGTTTGTTTCCATTTGTGTGTTTGTTTTGACGTCTCAGCGTCTGTGCGTGTGTTTTGTTTCGGCGTGCGTTAGCCGAACTACGGTAGCTCTGATTCTCATTCCAGATGAGATACGTAGGCATAAGATGCGATATCCTAGCGAGCCCGTTTCCCATTTCCCCGAACTACGTCGACTTTGATGTTTGTTTCTGACAAACTACGTAGGCCCAGAATGCGACATCCTGCTGAGTCCTCTTCCTCCATCCTCTTTCGCCTGTTTGATTCCAGTGTGTGTGCATTCTTTGAGCAATTATTCAGTAACCTTATTCTATTCTTTTGAGCGTGGATCCCGTCGAGTACGACGGACGTGAGGGGTGCTAATACCTTCCCCTTATGTAATCGACTCCCGATCCTTGCATCTCCGGTCGTAAGACCATTCCTTTCCAGGTTTACTTCGAGCGTTTCCTTTCCCTTTTTTGGGATAAATAACGCACGGTGACGGCTCTGTTTGTTTGTTTTTTCCGCCGGTTGTTTTTCGCGGATGCGACAAATATTTGAATATTTTTGTAGAGCTTCCTGCTCGAATGCCCGTATGCACTTAAAAACAACTTAGCTCATCAAACTTCTTTTTTTCCCTCGTGCGATCCTGAAAACCTTCTTTCAGAAATGAGTGTGTTTTAGCCATTTCGATGCGATAAAAATAAATGATTTAGTCTCCAAGAGCAAGCAACAAGCAAAAGTTTAAATGTTAGAAATGTCTAACACATTACTCTCTAAAAGCCATCAAGCAACATGTCGTTTTTATTTAGAATTACGTGGTCTTGAATTCCTCATTGCAGTCGAGGATACGTAGGAGCGGAATCCAACATCTAGTCATACCCAATAAACTAAAAAAACAAAAACCTTTCTTTCTCTTTCTTTTTTCTCGCTCAATAAGTATAAGGTAGCAAACAATTCACGCTAACACTCAATCACAACACTAACTAAAATAATTCCCATTGAGTACAACGCATGTGAGGGGTGCTAATACCTTCCCCTTGCATAACCAACTTCTGAATCCGATTTGGTTACGACGACCATTTCCATTAGCTTTAGCGAGTTCTATTCGATATTTTCTCATTCCTCTAGAACAAATAGAGATCGGTGACGACTTTGTTGTTATTCCGAGCATGTGACACTCCCGGGTGATTTATCGCGCCGCGACAATACTCTTAAAAGTTTACTATTATCTTTCCTTTCAATTATGTAAAGTTATCTTCCTCATGTCATTAGTGAAGAACAATTTTGTAAAAACATTCATAATTTCTCATTTTCATACAATAATCATTACTTTTCTTAATACGTTTGAAAAGTTCAAAACGACTTATAATAAAAAATGAAATCAGTATTGTATTAAACATATTTTTACACACCTTAACCGATTTTTTTAAAGAGAGAAAAAAATAAAGAAAAGTCAAAATTTTGAATTTCATTGTTCATCGTATTCGTAAACAGTAGTATATGGTGTATGTGTATAATCTAATATCAAAATAGCATTTTTTATAGATAAAATCTAATTATTATTCTAATAGTGAATGAACTGAGTTAAATAAGAAGAATCGGTTTGAGACGCGGATAAAAGATAACATATAATAATTATATAATATTTTATTTAAAATTAACACTTCATTTTAATTCTAAATTTTATCGTATTCTATATAGTTAAAAACTTTATCATAAATTTTAAGTTAAAAAGATAAAAAATTAATTATTAATTTATTTGTAAAAAATCTAACTTAAATGATTAAAAGTGAAATTTATTATCATATAAATAAAAATAAAATTGATATTAAATTAAAATTTTTATAATTATTTTATTTAAATTTGAATATTAAAATAAAATAATTATTAAAAATGTAAAAATATTAATATAAATATATATGGTAAAATAATAACAACAAAAATTCTACGCGCGTAGAAAATACCCACTAAAGAAGAAAAGAAGCACAAATTTTAAAATGTTATGAAAATGATGCCAGAATTACAAAGTATGATTGGTTTCTTAATCAGTAAGAAATCCACAAGGGTAGAAAAGAAGAAAAACAATAAGAACACAATGAAATTGGTTATAAACTGTTATTCTTTACTTTCTCTCTGAAACAATATTACAAGTGTTATAGAATAGTAAATAACCTCTCTCACCCTAATTAGGATTTGCCTTATGCAATAATGAGAGACTAGTATGTTATTTATAAGAAAACTAACACACTAAACTAATGGCATTTTACACACATGCCCAATACACAAGCTAACTTAGAGAATAAGTTAACTTAAACAATTGGGCATAACAAACATGTCTAGTTCGACATGCTAACAATCCTAGCATATTTCAATTACAACATGTGAATAGACTTCGACGACATGCTAAGGTCTTGTCAAATTCTTGAAGCAAGAAGTTACCCTTCGACCATACTAGAGTTCGATTCAATATCTCATAAATCTCGACCTAGGAACAAACTCTATAACATCAAGGGAACAAACTAGATTTCTTCATGCAACTTTATCAACTACATACAGTGGTTATCATTCAGAGACTTCATCTCATCATCCATGGCCTTCATCCATTTAGTCTCATTTTGACTCCTCATAACTTCCTTATAGTCTTTAGGTTCTTCATCTAGAACCTCACTTACCGAGATTAAGGCATAAGCTTTGAGATCTGCATACCCAAGTATTTGAGGTGGCTTGATGACTCTTCTCGACCTATCTCTTTCCAACATGTAGTCATTGACAGTTTCCTCAATTTCTGCAGCATCTTGCCCTTTTTCTTCGACTTCATCTGGGTCATGCAAGTCAACATCATTATACTCCACCTCAACAAAACTTTCTCCCAGTTCCAGCTCTTCTCCATTGATTTCTGGACTTCGACCAACATCACTAGTTTTCTAGAACGCCATCATGACTTCATTGAAAACTACATCACGATTTGTGATACATCTTTTATGACATGGTTCTAGGCACCATAACCTATAATCTTTAACTACCTCATGATATCCAAGGAACATGCATATCAAAGCTCTAGGTTCGACCTTGTCTTGCCTAATGTGAGCAAAGGCCAGACAGCCAAATACTCTCAGTTTGTCGAGATCTGGTGGATGACCCAACCAAACTTCTTCGGGTGTCTTATTTCCCAACCAAACTTCTTTGCACAAAACACCTTTTTCAATCCAACACTAACCAACATGCATTTAACCCTTTCAAAGATTATTCGATTGAATCTATCAGCTAAGCCATTTTGTTGTGGAGTACCTGCTACAATCTTATGCCTTGCAATCCCAGACTCGACACGGTAATTATCGAAAACTTCATTATAGAACTCAAGGCCATTGTCTGTTCTCAACATCTTAACCTTTCTGCCAGTCTGAGTTTCGACCAGAACACTATAACTCCTGAAGTTTTCAAAAGTTGCATCCTTATTCTTATGAGTGAATACCCATAACTTTCTGGAATAGTCATAAACTATGGATAGAAAATACCTTGCACTTGAATGTGAAGGGTTCCTTGCAGGCCCTCAAATATCAGCATGAATATAATCAAGGTATCCATGTGTTCTTTATTTACCTTTATTAAACTTCACCCTATAGGATTTACCAAATACACAAGGTTCACAAAACTCTAACTTCTCGACTTTGTCACCACCCTACAGGTTCTGCTTCCCCAGTTTGACCAGGCCTCTTTCGGTGACATGGCCCAATCTCATCTGCCATAATTTTGTCTTCGACATAGGTTGGATGCAAAATATGTGGAACCACTTACAATCGCGTCCTTTAATGCAACGTCCATGGTTGTGGCTCCCTTCAACGCTTCTAAACAACCCTACTGAACCAGTAGGGCTTTCATCTTTAAGTGCCACATACCGAAATTTTTCACTCCGGTGAAATTTTCCATCAGATACTTTGTTGACGACATCTTCTCCATGCTCACCTCACGAATTTGTTATGAAAACAATACCAGAATTACAAAGTATAATTGGTTTTTTGATCGGTAAGAAACCCACAAGTGTAGAAAAGAAGAAAAACAATAAGAAAATAATGAAATTGGTTATAAACTGTTATTCTTTACTTTCTCTCTAAAACAAGATTACAAGTGTTATAGAATATCAAATAATCTCTCTCACCCTAATAAGTATTTGCCTTATGCAATGATGGAAGACTAGTATGCTATTTATAAGAAGAATAACACACTAAACTAATAGGCTTTTACACACAGGCCCATTACACAAGCTAACTTAGAGAACAATCTAACTTAAACAATTGGGCATAATAAACAGGATTAATTCGACATGCTACCAATCCTAGCATATTTCAACTACATCATATGAACAGACTTTGATGGCATGCTAAGGTCCTGTCAAATTGTCGAACCAAGAAGCTACCCTTCGATCATACTAGAGTTCGATCCAATATCGCCCAAATATTCATCTTGGAACAAACTCTATAACATCAAGGGAACAAACTAGCTATCTTCATGCAACTTTATCAACTTCATATAGTGGTTATCATGAAGAGACTTCATCTCATCATCCATGGCCTTCAGACATTCTGTCTTATTTCGACTTCTCATGACTTTCTTATAGTCTCTAGGTTCTTCATCTAGAAACTCACTTGTAGATATTAAGGCATAAGCTATGAGATCTGCATACCCAAGTCTTTGAGGTGGTTTGATGACTCTTCTCGACCTATGTCTTGCCAGCAGGTAGTCATTGATAGTTTCCTAAGTTTCTGCGGCATCTTGCTCTTCTTCTTCGACTTCATCTTGGTCATGCAATTCAGCATCACTATGCTCCACCTTAACAAAAAATTCTCCCAATTCTAGCTCTTCTCTATATATTTCTGCACTTTGACCAGCATCACCAGTTTTTTTGAACGCCATCACGACTTCATTTAAAACTACATCACAACTTGTTATACATCTTATGTGACCTGGTTCTATGAACCACAACCTATAACCTTTGACTACCTCAGAATATACAAGGAACATGCATATCAAAGCTCTAGGTTCGACCTTGTCTTGCCTAATGTGAGCATAGGCCAGACAACCAAATGCTATCAGTTTGTCGAGATCTGGTGGATGACCAAAAAACCAAAATTCTTCAGGTGTCTTCATTCCCAAGGCAGTTGAGGACCATCTATTTATCAGATAAGTTGTTATCGAAACATCCTCTGCCCAAAACACCTTGAATCTAACACTAATCAACATGCATCTAACCCTTTCAAGGATTATTCGATTAAATCTCTCAGCTAATCCATTTTTATGAGGAGTACATGTTATAGTCTTATGCCTTATAATCCCAGAATCGACACTCTAACTATCGAAAGCTTCATTGCAGTACTCAAGGCCATTGTCAGTTCTCAATGTCTTAACCTTTCTGTCAGTCTGAGTTTCGACTAGAACCTTACAACTCTTGAAATTTTCAAAAGTTTCATCCTTAGTCTTTTGAATGAATATCCATCAACTATGGATAGAAAATACTTTGCACCTGAATGTGAAGGATTCCTTACAGGCCCCCAAAGATCATCATGAATATAATCAAGGGATCCATGTGTTCTTTGTTTACCTTTGTTAAACTTCACCCTACATGATTTACCAAATACACAAGGTTCACAAAACTCCAACTTCTCGACTTTGTCACCACCTAGCAGGTTCTGCTTCCTCAGTTCTACCAAGCCCTTTTCAGTGGCATGGCCCAATCTCATGTGCCATAGTTATGTCTTCGACACAAGTTTCATGGATTTAAAATCTACATAACCACTTACAACCTCATCCTTTAATTCAGTGTCTATGGTTTCAGCTCCCTTCAACGCTTCTAAACAACCCTGTTGAACCAGTAGGGCTTTCATCTTCAAGTGCCACATACCGAAATTGTTCACTCAGGTGAACTTTTCAATCTCCTACTTTCTTGACGACATCTTATCCATGCTCATTTTACCAATTTGTTATGAAAACGATGTCGAAATTACAAAGTATAATTAGCTTTTGGATCGGTAAGAAATCCACAAGGATAGAAAAGAAGAATAACAATAAGAACATAATGAAATTGGTTATAAACTGTTATTCTTTACTTTTTCTCTGAAACAAAATTACAAGTGTTATAGAATAACAAATAACCCTCTCACCTTAATCAGAATTTGCCTTATGCAATGATGAGAGACTAGTATGCTATTTATAAGAAAAATAATACACTAAACTAATGGACTTTTACACTCAGGCTCATTACACAAGCTAACTTAGATAACAAGTTAACTTAAACAATCAGGCATAATAAACAGGCCCAATTCGACATGCTAACAATCCTAGCATATTTCGACTACAACATGTGAATATACTTCAACGGCATGCTAAGGTCCTGTCGAATTGTCGAAACAAGAAGCTACGCTTCGATCATACTAGAGTTCGATCGAATATCTCACAAAAAATAAAACTCAAATTTTATTATTCAACTTGTAATTTTACAAGAACAAAATTACAAATTCTCTCATACAATTGCAACTAAGAGAAAATTGCAAACTTTTCAAATTGCAATTTTTGAACGAAAAAATCGCAAACTCTCTCTCTCTCTCTACTATAATTTTTGAACGGAAAAATTAAAAATCCTCTCTCAACTACAATTTTTGTATGGAAAAATTGCAAACTCTCACTCAACTACAATTATGATACATAAAAATTATAAACTCAATCAACTCCAATTTTTGGATAGAAAAATTAAAAACTCTATCAACTATAATTTTTGGACAGAAAAATTGCACACTCTCTCTAAATTACAGTTTTTAGACGTAAAAATTGTAAACCCTCTCAATTATAATTTTTGGATTAAAAATTGCAAATCATCTCAACTACATTTTTTTGGAGGCAAGGATAATAATTTAGATGGATGATGTAATGGTGACCCATGTCTATTTTACTAGGGTCTTAAGGCGGGCACCAATTATACTTGTTAAAAGTATAATATGTGGCAAATCCTTATGGCGTAGGTTGTCAGAGGTTTTTAGGGTGGTTGTGGTGATATAAAAAGCTCACACAAAGATGGTTAAAAGCTCTGTATATGGTGTTTTCATAGTGAATTGAATCCCTTTCTCAAACTTAAGATTTTGGTATTTATATGAAACTCCTGGGGCCAGGATCTTAGGCTTTAAGGTGTGAATCTATGTACTTGCAAATATAGTCAAAGTGTAATCCAAGATGATAAAGCCTTTTGAATAACAAGGATGCTAAAATCAAATATAATGATGCCAAGACTTGAAGCTTCAGAGTGAAGGAGAAAGGGCGATCCAAAACGCAGTGGAATTTAAAATTTCTTCTTTAATGATCCTTACGAATGGGCATGATCAGTGATAGAATCGTTACCTCTTGTGGCGATTGTAACCTTTGATGCAGATCTACGGAGCGATCACGAACGTTGAATAATGACAACGCCTCTACTCATTCCACACGAACGGATTTCTTCAATCTTAGTGCTAGCTGCTACGAATGAATGCTTTGAGTGTGTGAGAGAGAGAGAGAGAGAGAGAGAGAGAGAAACGAAATTGCAACTGCACTAATGCTTCTACACAAGGGTTCTATTTATAGACCCACTTGTGTGGGCTGCAAGCTAAAAAGCCCACTCAAGTGTATATGGCCCATATCTTATAATATGCCAAAATCACTTAAGCGCGTGGTACCTTACCATATTTCATATTCTACTTAAGTACACCATACCTTACGATGTTCTACAATTCACTTAAGGGCACCGTACATTACGGTATTCCTTAGTTACTCTATCTCTCATCAATCTGTCCTTTGTGTGTGACCCTGTAGGTTTTCGCGGCATTGGCAATTATATTAAATCACATATTTAACATAATAAACAGTGAGCGGTATCTAGCAACACATCACTGCTATCCAAGACACGAAAATGTCATGTGATCTGACAAATCCTTCTATGATAATAATTATGTGTATAATTATCCTTTTTCCCTTATGCCTATATTGAACACAAGGCATAGACCGTGTCATCCTTGTCCAGTTCAATATTGGGCCCATAGACATTTATCCTGTTACGCAGGATGGGAAAATTCCATCTAGGTCACTCATGTCCCTTAGCATGCTTCGTGGAGTACCCATCAACTGTCTTTATGGTCATCCAGTTATGGACAACGTTTGATCAGTAATAAAGCACTCGACTCTACATCTAGGGTCCATAGTGGTTTCAGGTCGAAGGGTGGTATACACCATTATCACCATGAGAATAACTTATGACACTTTGCATAACATTCTATATAGTATTCTCATAGCGGGTCAATCCAGTATAAATATTACTCTTAATATTCATACCTATGTTTAAGACTTGATAACTCCTTATCCATGATCCATGAGATGTGATCATCAGTCTATAAACATAATAGTCTTCATGCTTTAATATTATCCCACTTCACAATAAAGCTCAACTACGGATACTTTAAGAATAGTGACCTTATGTTTAATGTGATCTCATGATTAAGTCATACTCGATACATTAAACGGACTAGCTATTCTAGGGACTTTATTAAACAAACATAATAAAGAAAAAGCCTTTTATTATAATTAATTCGATACAAGTACCAAAAGTATTGGCCTCTAGGGCTTACACCAACACAAAGTGTGAGAGAGAGAAAGTGTGAAAGTTCGTCTGATCGTGTCTGTTTGAGTGATTAGTATCTTGTAAAGATACAAGGGAATTCCAGGAAGTATTATGGCTAAATCACACACACACACACTTACACACACACACACACACACACACACACACACACACACACACACACACATCTATACACACACACACACACACACACATACATACACACATACACACCACACGCACACACACACACACACACACACACACACACACACACACATGAAACCTTAAAAAACCTCTCATTTTTAAATTAAAATCACCAAATAAATGTTTTTTAGCCTATATAGTTGATTAGGGGACTGTTTACTTGATTAGGAAAATCTTTTTTAAACTTTCTAATATATTAGATTTATAGCCTAATCGATTAGATGCCTAATTGAGTCTATAATGAATTATGACAGTCTCTTAATGATTGGTAATGACTCTCTATCTAAACCTTCCATTTAGAGGATCAACAGTTAATTATTTGTTTTTTCCTAATCAATTAAGTCATTAATTTGGCCCATGGATTGTTTCCAAATTTATACCATTTCTTGGTCTTTAAATAAAGAGCTTCTTTATTAGTTCCAAACATTCCAAAAATGTGACAAACTCACTTTTAATTTCTCTTGTCACCTCTCTAAATCATTCTTGTTTTTCACACATATTAGACATCGTACTTTGATAGTGTTCTTGAGTCTCGATTAGGATATTGTTTTGGGTGAGGGTATAATTATAAATTTATCAAGAGTAGATTTTTTCTCTTGAGTAAATTATTCTTCCTTAAGAATGAATTATTTTTGTTGGGAGTTAAACCACTTAAAAATATCTCATATGAATTTGGGGGATTAGTCTTAGTCTTCATTTGGTTTGTGAGCTCTGCCTATCAAAAAGCTCTCTTTTGGTTCCTGGAAATCAGTCAATGAAAATTTCCATAAAGGTTCTTGAGCTTAGTTTGGACAAAAACTCTATTAGTTTGAGACCAGCCTGGTGTAAAAACTCACAAAGGTTTTTGTAAATCAATATGGCTAAATCACACAATCACTAAAACTCTTTTTAAAGCCTCTATTTCTCAAATAAAATAACCTAAAAATATTTTGGAGTCTAGCCAGATGAATCAGAAACTGTCATATACCAATCGATTGGATAAGGTCAAAATAATCCCTAATCGATTATGATAATATCTTAATGAAGGATAACGACTCTCTATCCAATGTTTCCAAAATGGGCAAAAATTATTTATTATTTAGGTCATCTAAATGAATAGATTAGAGACTTAATCCATTGGACAATTAATTTTTTCCATGGATCATTTCCTTTTTTGAACCATCCTTTGGCCAATAAATAGAGATCTCCCCTTTCATTTTTTCATATCTGAAAACATGATATTTCTCACCATCCTCTCTCTATAAAATTTTAACATTCTCTCACATAAACTTTTCCATAGCACTTTAAGAAAGGTACTTGTGTTTAAGTGACGTAATTGTTCTAAACAGAGTAATATTGTAAATTCACCAAGAGTTCTTTTTCCTCGTGAATGAATCTTTCTTCCTTAGGAAGTGTTTGTTTAGGTTCAAAGCTAAACCTTTTAAAAAATTTGGTTTGGGGATTTAGTATTAAGTTTCCGTTTGGTTCATTAGCATAACCATTTAAGGAAAAACTCTCTTTCTAGGCTCTTAAAGATAACCAATGGGATTTTTTTATCGATTCTTGAGCTCATCCTAATGTAAAAGCTTAGTTGGTTGGAGATAATTATGTTTTAAAATTTGGAATCAGTTTGCGGCTAGTTTGTATAATACCTCAGTTCAATTCGGAGGATAGCCAGTTCAAAACTCTGCATTGGTTCGAGCTAAGTCCATAAAAAATATCAGTTTATCTTGGAGACTAACCATTCAAAGTTGTTCGTTGTTTGGTGTGAAGTAAATTGAAACTTTATTTTTTTTTGTATAAGGGGGCTCGTGAGCTTAACCTTCTAAAATCTCATAAGTATTATTGATATTCTCAAGATCAATTCTTAAGGAGAGGAGTAAATCACTTCATTTAGACCGAATCTCTATAATCTCTAGTGTCATCTGTTTTCCTTTATATTTTTACTTTCCGCATATTTTCTTTACCCTATTTTTCCGCTGCTATATTTAAATACTTTCTTTAAAATATTTTTAAACTCTAATTTAGAAAACAATTTTATTTTAAATTGAAAATTTTAAAACCCCCACAACTCACCCCTCCTGTCTTATATGTAATGGTTATGGGTTTGAACTATGAAAAGCTAGATTTATAATCATCATTTAAAGTTTTGATTTTGAATTGTGAGAAAAAATAATCAAGGGTCCGTTTATCCTTACTCACCACATAAATGGAGAAGTAGTATATAAACTCGATTCCCTTTGGAGTGTAGAGAAGAAGAGAAAGTTCGAAATTGATTTCAAAACAATAAATTTTTTGTTAGAACAAGATTTTGTGTCTACAATTCATCTCTAAAGTTTTGATGATAACAAAGGATGAAACAAATTGGTACCCTAATAAATTTATCTAAGTGTGCAGGACTCTAAAAGAAAAAGGATCAGATAGACAAACATCTGACATCATGCAAGTCCAGAATAGACAACTTAGAATAAGCTAAAGCATAGGCTCTGACTCTGAAGAAAAGAAAGCTCACAGAGTCTGACGGAAGAAGACTCAGACACTATAAATCTGAAGAGTTCCACACAACTGATCTGATGATTTATACTCTAATGAAGGCTCTACAGAAAGTTATATCAAGAACTTCTGAAGTAAATCTGCTCTCAGCAACTATCTGAAGTATACACGCTGAACAAGAACATATGAACTCCGTGTACTCTGACTCAAGGTCAAACACAGAGACTTAGCTACAAAGTTTTCTACTTTTGGTATGAATCTATATTTGGAAGAGATTAAACACTCTCCAAAATTGCTATGGAAAGGACAACGAGCTTAATGACATAAAAAGTCCATCTTTGCCAAGATACTCATGAATGCCTCAGCTAACGCTCTCTTATTCAAATAACTATATAAAGGCGGGATCATCATACAAGGCACGAAGCTTATACACAAGAATACTATAAACAAAAATTATATATTCTCTTTCATTCTTGTTCAAAATTCTTCACACGAGTTGTTGCTCTAAATGTGAAACATTTAAGTTCTTATATTGTATTACTACTGCTTACCTAGAAGCACTAAACACTTCATTGTATTCTCAAAACAGTTGTTGAACATTTCCTCAAGTAACTTGTGAAGTCTGTAAACTTGAGAGGGCTAAGAGATATTTACTCTCTTAGACGTTTTCGGTGTAATCTTTCTAGATTATTGGATTAAGTCCTTGTTGAAGGCGAAATCACCTTGGCCGGGTGGACTGAAATAGCTTTGAATTTCAAGTGAACCAGGATAAACTTCTGTCTTGATAGCCTTATCTTTCGTGTGTGTTTTATTTGCAAAAGTTTGTATTATCTGTAAAAACAATTCAAACCCCCCTTTCTTGTTTTTCTCTACCTTCATTTTTTAGTTATGTATTTAGATGACAATCAATTCTTTTATGTTCATAGTTGCAAATCCTTCATGGAAATTTGGGATATTATTTAAATGATATATGGAGTTTCTCCAAATAATGAACAAAAGCAAATTAACGCAAGAGGCGAATAAGATGAATGTTTTATTCATGAATGTGTCTCTAAATTTATAAATGATGGAAATAATATTAGAACGCATGTCGCTAGCAAATATATAAGAGTTAAGAAATAAAATCATGAATCTAATCTAATCATTAAATCAAGAGATGGGAGTGTTCGTGACTTTCAAGAAAAATCGAAGAAAGAAGAAATTATAAAGAAGTTAAACGATTTGTTCAATTACTTAAGGATGAAGGTATGAGATTAAAGCTATAAAATCCTAAACAAATTCCTACAAATCAACTCGAATGGTCTCCTTTGAAAGAACACTCTTATTAGTTGAACGATCCTTAGAGGATTCAACATCAAATGAAGGAACTTCATCTAGAGGACGATATGAAGAAGAAAACTCATCTAATGGAATCTTCGAGAAAAGAAAATAGAATCCTCTATAAATGATGAAGAGTCGTCCTCGAGAAGAACCTTCGAAGAATCTTCTTCCAACGAAGAAGATGAAGTTTGCTTGAAAGTATCTCATGAAGAATATGAGCATGAGGTAACAAAGTAATCAGATAAGAAGTTATTTTAATTAAGTGCTAAGTTAATTGAGGAAAATGACAATATTAAGAATCGTAACTTAGAACTTAATAATTATCTTGAGTTTTTAGAGAATAGTAATTAAATGCTTAAGCATGAAATAGATGATATTAGAAACCAAGCTAGAACATGTGAGACTTATGTCTTGATGAAAAAGGAAGTAACCGATTTGTATGAAACCCTAAGTCAATTTACTAGGGGGAATGAAATCATTGACTTGATTTTATCAAGTCAAAGGCCTTCCTTAAATAAAACTAGATTAGGTTTTAAGTCCAGTTGAGCACATTGTAAAGAAATAAATAGGAAGAAAGTGAATTGGCTTATTTATAAATGTTCTCTCTACAATATATTTGTCCATTTAAAGTCGTTTTGTTTTGATAAATTGAAAAGGTCTAAAGGTAGTAACACTAGACCTTTTAGAACTACTAACGCATAGAGACCCGAGAAAATTTGGGTGCCAAAGGTGAAACCCTAATATACTTTTGCAGGGATACTTTGCAGCTTTTATGAAGCCTTAGTGCATATTAAATTAATTTGTGCAAAGCAAAGAGTATACTCTTGGGTATAAATTAGATTTTTTAAAGTCTATGATCCAATGATGATCACCGATGGTGTATATCAAGGATTATGATCAAATCAAGTTTTTTGTTGAGGATGGCCTCAACATCTCTGATTTATAATGATCTACTAACTTCTTAGTAGGTTGAGAACATAAGTCTATGGTGGACATATCTATCTCATATTTTAACCAAATCTCGTATCCAACAATTCGAAGAGAAGGATGTGCCACATTATATTGGTGTTCCATTAAAAGGGGGAGTTTTATCAAGATTACTTGGTAATCAAGGTAGTTCACTATGTAAAGGTTGAATTATCAGAAAACTCCAATTAACCCCTTAAAATAGTGCAATTTATTATTCACTCATCCGTAAAAAAAATGCTAACCAAATGGATGAGTTTTCTAGTATTTTTAAAGAAAATGGAACAAATAATTTGGCCCAGGGTGCAAAAAGCATGAAAACCAAGGTAGAGTCCAACCCAAGGCCCAAAAGAATCAAGGAGGCTGAAATGCAAAAGCCTAATCGATCGAAGCCACAAGCCAATTGATTTGGTTATTTAAGCGCTTCAAATTTGAAATCAAATCTGACAGAAACTTAACCTCCAAGTCAATAAAATCTCTTTAATAATGGCAAAAGGGAGAGATCCTTGAAAATATTAGAATCCAATCAATTTGAGCCTTAGTCAGATCGATTGGATAAGAAATTTTGGGAAGACCCAGTTTTGATCTATATTGAGCATAATCCTCGGTGATTTTGTACAAGGTTTACACACCCAAAATCTCCAGAAGCTCTGCTATAAATATGTAACTCCCTTTCACTCTTTTTCATCTCATATTTTTCTAATCTCTTCTTGTGTGTGTGTGTGTGTGTGTATGTGTGTGTTGTATGTGTGTGTGTGTGTGTGTGTGTGTGTTGTACGTGTGTGTGTGTGTGTGCGTGTGTGATTATCACTTCAATATTCCATCATAATCATTATGGAATCTATAAGGATAATATTTTCCTTTATCCCTCTCACCAATAACTTCTCATATCAACAACAATAAGGAAGATTCTTCCAAGACTTTGCAAGCAGAGCCGTCTTGAAAATTCACACTTTATATTTTGGAATCTTCAAGGAATGTGGATTCTTCAAGATCTTTGAAGAATTGAAATTATCCACCTTCATCTGCAACCGTCTAAGAAACGGTTATCCATAATTGGTTAAGTTGTTCTTCTCAAATAATTATTTCACTGATGGAATAATCTACTCCGAAGTAAGGAAACACAACATATCTATATCCCTGGAAGAATTTTCAAACATCTCGAATCTTCCCCATGAAGGATCTATCTTTAAATCTAAAGAATAAGGCGACAAATTCAACTTCAATACCTCTGCCTCCTCGGTCTTGAAAAATAAAATATCCTAGAGGACGAGGTCGTGGTCGCGGGGGTTGGTCATGAATGTCGTACTGGAGGACGTCCTCAATGCACTTATTGTAAAAGATTTGGTCATACCAAATATAAGTGATACTCTCTTATTGGCTTCCCGGAAAAACTAATTAACATAATTTAGTCAAATGATAATGGAAAAGACTCTGAGCTAAGAAGCATTAACCGAAATGTGGTATTTAATGACAAGTACAAGGCATACTTCCAACTTAAGGCTTCTTCATCAACAACAGTTGCTCATACTGTTAATTCTAAAGTTTGCCTCTCTCACTTTTCGTCTATTGGTCCTTGGATGTTGGATTCCAGAGTTTCCAATCATGTTTATGGTAATCCTTCTCTTTTATATATATATAAATATCCCAACCTAAAACCCATATCACATTACTGTTGTAGACATATAAACATTTAAAGCTAATGGCATTGGTCAAGCCACCCATCTCCCATATGTATCCCTTGACTATGTTCTTTTCTTTCCAATTGTCCATTTAATTTAACTTTTGTTAGTTGTTTGACCAAAAGTCTAAATTGTTTTGTAACTTTTACTCTTGATTCCTTTGTTATACAAAATCAGAGTATGAAGCAGATGATTTGTATGGGATATGAGTCACATGGACTTCACTACCTTCAGTCTCCATCTAAAATTGCCTCCACTTCTACTATAGAGTCTCAAAGTCTTTTTCATCGTCAGTTAGGTCATCAAAGTCTCAAGAAGTTCAAAGTTATGGTTCCTCACTTCTCTCAGTTGTAGTCTTTAGATTGTGAATCTTGTCAGCTTGGGAAACATGTCAAGTTTTCCTTTCCTAGCATTACTCAATCACAAGCCCATTCCCTTTTTGATATTGTTCATTATAATGTATGGGGACATAGTCGATTCAATTTAGTTGTAGGACATAGATACTCTGGCATATTTATTTATGAATATTCTAGATGTAAGTGGGTCTACTTAATAAAGGATAGTGAAATTCTGGTATGCAGATAACAAATATCGTATACGATGTCACGACACCAGGATCAAGACATTGTTACAACACAAACAATTACAGTGTTAAAGTAAATATCGTGAAGTAAGTAATATAGGTCAATTGTTAACCCAGTTCGGTGCAACATCCCCTACATCTGGGGGCATCCAAGCCAGGAAGGAAATCCATTATAATAGTATTAGTTTGAATTTCTAAACAACCTCTAGTTTTACAAACTTCTCACCTAATCACTACCCTTGGAATTTCTATCTAAGACTCTCCTAGATATGAGACCATTCTCACTTCATTTTAATCACATAATAATGATAACAACTTCTAACAATAAACAGAAGACATACTTCTAAATAAACATAATCCACTCTTGCTTAAAAGCTCAGAAGTGATTCACAATTACAACACAAAAACTCAGTCCAATTCAATAATCTAAGTGTTACTAGAATGGCTCACAAAAACAATTAACAAAATAAACCCTAACAAATACTATCTGATGCGCAACTTCATTATCTTCTTAGGTTTAGAGTCGTCCTTTAAATAGCCCTAGAATAGCATGTTCAGGCTAAATAATTAGCAGATCAAATCAAATCAGACTGATGCATAATCTTCTGCAGAATCAAATCAAATCAAATCTAATGTTTCCTTAAATGTTTTGACATTCTTTCTTAGGAAACAAGGTAACACTAGAACCGATCTTTGAGCTAAAATAAACAGTTGGAACCGCAGAATGCGTGAATCAAATCATCAAAGAATATTCACTAATCTCACGCTAAACAACAAATCTTCCAAGAATGTAAAACTTCAGCATGCCACGATGTCATACAGGCATGTCAAAACATCTTGTCCAACATCTTGCTATTTAACTTGTTTTAAAAAAATGTTGCCAATCACAAAACAAACAACCAAACAATCTCCCCTTTTGGAAAATTTTGGCTGATAAACTCAAGAGAACTTCTCTAAGATACATCAGAGATATACGCAACAGAGTAAGATAAAACCAACCTCACTGAGAATGTCACATCAGAGAGAAGTAAAGTCTCATAATACAAACTTTCTGCTAAGAAAAATAAATTCTCTCAGACAAGAAGTAAACATCACACATGAACTATCACTAAGTAAGCATGTCATCATTAAGCTAGAAGAGAAAACACATATGCTCCCCCTAAATAGCATAACATAGCCAAGAAGTACTCCCCCTCCATTAGTACTCCCCCTTAAGGGGCAAAAGGAAAAAGAGAGCAATATACAAAATAACCACACCACTACACCACCACTACACCACTACTCCCCATTTGTAGCCAAAAATTAACAAAAACAGAAAAAAAACATTCATTAGGAGCAGAAAAAAATATCAGATGTAGCAGATCATGTTACAGACCAAAAAGGCACACATGATGCACAAACTTTCCAGGGCATAGCCTACAAATGAAGTAGAAACATAAAAAAAACAAAGAGAACAAAACACGTCAGCCATCATTATGTTGGTTGTCTCTTCAACATCATCACCACTTGCATCAACACCTTCTTCAACTTCATTATACTCCTTCTTATCACTATCCAGGTTTCCCTCAGCATCTTCTTTAGACAAAGCATTTATCAGGATCTCAAGCCTGATCTTCTTTTCAGTACAAGTTTTGATGGTTTCATCCAAAGTTTTGCATATGTTCTTTAATTCAGCAATAATTCATGTCCTAGAAGTAGAGCTGGTAGCTTTCTTGCCAGATGTCATGACAATGTCTGGGACATGTTTCCCTATAAACAACCTATAATGCAAAGAAAGATGAGACTCTCTCTTGCAGGCAGCATCTGAACTGATCAAAATACTAGGGTGATGACTCAAAATCACACCATAAATTAAGGAGGGAAATGCTATAGACATCTTCGCATCAAAAGAGGTAGCACGCTTCATGGTTTGATAAAAAACATAGGACCCAAAGTCAAACTTGGTTTTGGTCCCTACAATGTAAATGAACTTACCCAATCATGTAGCAAAGTTAGAAGTATGATTTGTTGGAATCTAATTAGCAGCTCCAATTCTATGAAGTACTGCATACTTCACGCTCAAGTAACCAGCTGACAACTTCCCTTTTCTTGGCCATTCCTTTACCTATTTTGCAGTGATTTCCCTGCAAATGACATTATCATATACCTCCACTTCAACTTGTTCCTCTTCACTTCTGCCCATGAACTTGTTAAGAATTTATGGAGAAAATTCCACACACTTTCCTCTCTCATACACTTTTCTGAACTCCTTACTCCTCTTGTTATCATAATCCTTATAAATATTCATAATAAACTCTTTTACAAGCATCTCATAACACTTTCCAAAACCCGTCACACTTTTCATCAACCCAACTTCTTTAATCAGATCCATAACATATTTTCATTCAAAGGCATTCTTGCCAAGTTCCCTTTCCAAAGCTAACCTCCTTTGGAACATAAACTTTAATTTTTCAATATTCTCAACAGAGTGAAAATAGATGTTGTCAATGGGAACTTCAGGCACATTAGCAGGGACCTTTTCCCAACAACTTTCTTTAGAGGCATGATGACTTGAACACTTTATTCGACATCAAAGTTAGAATCACTAGAACTAGAGGGGACTTACTTCCTCTTTAGAGATCTTTTCATGGTGGCAGGAGTTACAACCTTGCTCCACCCTTTAGCAGGACCAACACTTGTTATTTTCTTGGGAGCCATAGGAGACTTGCTTATAGACTCAACAACTTTTCCTTTTCTACTCTTTAACCTCTTAGTTATCCCTAGAGCCAATATCTTACCAATGGGCTCATCATTAGAGTCCAAATCATCTACATTTACAATGTCTATAGATTAATCCTTCTTCACACTAGAATTTTCTTCTTTGTCAGCCATATCAACAGACATACTATCAGAATCATCTTTCTCTTCAGATTTTTCAGGGGACTTAATTGAAACAGACTCACTATCAGACTTTCCATCATATTTTTCAAGTGGGGTTTCAATAGGATGATCAGTTTGGGCCAAGGATGTAGTGACATCCAGCACAACATCAGACTTAGGTTCAATACCCAAAATTTGAGAGACTAACACACAAAGACTTTTATCAACAGTGTCTTTTCAGCAAAATTCATACTATATTGACCTAGGGTCTTATCAGATATAGGGTTATCTAGACTTACAGTACCAAAGTCAGATCCTAGTTTTTCAGAGCTTGGTTTTTCAGTTGACTTTACACTACCCACTACTTTTGGAACAACAAAACCTTTAGTTGATGCAACAACATCATGTTCAACATCAGTGGTTTTAATAGGATCAAGATATAAGCTAGTCATAGAGTGAGGTTTCTTGATAGCAAAAGAGGGTTCAATGTTCCTATAATCATTAAAAGGAATTTGAACCGACCCATATGGGTTAGAAGATTTACATACAGTTGAAGGCCTAGCCTTTTTCATAGTAGGTGTTCTAGCCCTCCTTTTAGTAGGAACATGTCCTGGAACAATTGAGAGAGGAATGGCATCAATTACAACATCTAAATGATCCATATTAGCATATGAAATCATATGGGGCGATTAATCTATGGTGTTTTTGCTTGGTGTTGATCCAGAAGGTTTAGACATCTTGATGACATGTTTTGTGTTGATATTGACTGTAGAAAGATGAAAGTAAGTGAGAACGGTGATGAACAGTTTACTGAAGGTAGATAGAAATGAATCAATGGAGTAGGTAAGAGAGAGATGATGGCGTGTTGGAAGAAAAATAAGGAAAGTTTATAATGATTTACCCGGAGTTTCGTGCACCACTAAATGGAGGGAGGAGAAAGCATTGATTGTACGCCTCCACATCAGTAATTGCTATAACTCTTCAAACATGCAAATTCTCAATTCTCCCCTTAACTTCTCAAACTGATTAGCATCCAAAGATTTAGTAAATATATTTGCCAATTGCTTCGCAGTAGCCACATGCTCAAGAGTAACAATTTTGTCCTCAACAAGATCCCTAATAAAATGATGACGAATATCAATATGCTTTGTCCTGCTATGTTGTCTTGGATATGTTGATTGCACTTAGATTATCACAATATAATGTCATGACATCCTGCTTGACATTATATTCCTTTAGCATTTGTTTCATCCAAATCAATTGAGAGCAATGGCTTCCTGCTGCAATATACTCAGCCTCAGTAGTATACAATGACACATAATTGCACTTCTTGCTGAACCAAGATATAAGATTATTTCCAAAGAAGAAGCATCCTCCAGAAGTACTTTTTCTATCATCAACATTACCTGCCCAATCTGCATCATAATACCCTACAAGCATGGAATTAGAACTATGAGAATACAACATGCCATACTCACTAGTATCATTGATGTATTTCAAGATCCCCTCCACTTAAGTAATGTGACTGATTTTAGGTTCGGCATGATATCTAGCACATACTCCTATAGAAAAAGTCATGTCTGGTCTGCTAGTTGTTGTAACACCTCAAAATTTGCCCTCCTCTCTTGGGACTAGCTTAGCATATTGCATTTCATTTTTGTAGGACATTAGTCATTGCATTTTTGCATATCACGTGGAAACAATAAGCAAGTCATCTTCCTAGGTCTTGTTCAGAAGATAAAGAGGTTAAAAGATTCAAGCTTGAGGATCTTATTGAATTGATCACTAATCATTTGAGGATTGTGCTTCAATTAGGGTTTTTTTGGTTCCTCAAGGAGATTGATCATTATCTTGGTTGAAATGGTACATCATCATCATCATGGTCTTATCATCACCAAAGGATTCATTATTCATGATCATGTTCCTTGGGATTAGGGTTTTGACCTCTGGTCAACCCTAATCAGTTGAATTGTGCCAATCAGGGCTTGTCAAAGGAGATGAGGTTTTCATGGAGATGGGGATTATTATATGGTTTTGATGAGCTTATGGAAGCAAGGGTTTCATTTTGGAGCCATTTCATCAGGAGATTGAGGCTCAAAATTCAACAGTCAAGCTGAAAGTCTTCTATCAGCTGAAAAAGTCAACCAAAGTCAATTGTGCATTCAATGATGGATTTGGAGGTGGCAGAGGGTTAGAGACACTTCATTCATGTCCAAACAAGTTTCATTTGACATTTCAAACATCAACAATGAAGAAAATAAAGTCAGATGAAAACTTTCCAAAAATAGAAAGTGACTTGTAATTCAAAATTGCCAAAAATGGAAAGGTCTTCTCCTTAAGATTACATGTCCAAAAATGCTTCAAATGAAATTTTGTCCAACATGAAAGTTGAAGATCTTGCTCTCACCTTTCCAAAAAGTCCAAGAACATGAATTTCTCATGTGTGGTTGGAAAGTTATGGATCAATCTTGGTCAAGAAAATTTGAACTTCAAAAGTGCATAACTTTTGAACCAAAAGGCCAAATGGAGTGGGATTTTTTGCTACATTCTTGTTTTGACATGCTCTATCCAATTCAAGCATCACATATCATGAATTTTGATCACAAAAAAATTTGGACTTTTCATTTGAATTTTGGAGGGAAAATGGCAATTTGAAAAATATTCATTGAATTCATTTCCAATCACTTGCTTTGGCTTAGAAACATCATTTGAAGTTGATCCAAACCAGAACCTTGCACTGTTCCATTGCTTTTCATGCATGAGGGGTGAATTCCCAATTGGTCATAAAACTTGGTTTTCCTTAATACACTTGCATTTGCCTAATCATGATTAGCAACTTCATTAACATCACATATAAAAGCCTAATCATAACTGTTTTTGGAAAAAGCATAACAGAATTCTGAAATTGAGATCTAGATCCAAAAACTATTCAATTTTTCTCTCTCACTTTTCTCCAAAATTCTTCACAAGCCTTGCATTGTTCTTGATCCAAGCATCATTCATAAGCATAATTGAAGTCATTGGAAGCAAGAATCCTCCATTTTCGAGCAGCTTTTGGAACTGTTGAAGCATGTGGTCATCAATGGCAAATGGAGATTTGAGCTAGATCGTGCCAATTTAACTCTCAAGCATTCATCCAAAGCATCATACAAGAGTGTTAGGTCATCTGTTTTTGCTTGCCAAGGCCTGAAAACATCGAATCCAGTTCTGCCATTCAATTGAGGTTAGAATTCGACTTTAATGATTCATGAAATTAATGGATGCATCTTGTAGATCTTTCTTAGGTGATGAATCTGCACTTTAGATCCTTCATTTTCATGCTGAAATGAACGAGTTACATTGATTTTAAGTTTGATGAGTGAAAATGTTTTGGCTCGAATCTTGTGAGCTAGGATGAGTTAGGTTGGATTGATGTTAGATTGATGATGTACATTGGAAGACGAATCCATTGATATGCATTTCGTTGATTTCTGTGTGAAATTGTTCTTGAGCTGGAAATGTTGATGAACGCATGAAGAACCCTAGGTTTATTTCCAGATTCACGTGTTTGATCCGTTTTTTGCCTTGCTGCATGCGTTTGGTTGTTAGTTGCTCGCGTATTGGACCACGTGTCCTGGTCCATTAGTGAAACGCAGCGCTTCACACTGTAGCGCGCTCAATTTCAAAACCGGACTCACTTCGATTCCCATCGTAGGATAATCCAAACCATGCCTTTGCATTTTAATTCATTATTCCCTTCATGTTCATACCATGTTCTCATGTGATTTTTTTAATTTTTTTCTCCATTCCAAAATTCATAACTCAATCAATATTACTCCAATTGGCATGGGATTTTTTGCACCATTCTCCTCATGATGTCTAGAATTTAATGAATATTTTTTCATGATTTGTGCCTGGATGAATTTTAATTTTGGCTAGGGATTGTGTGTACATGTGTTTTCTTGACATGCCTTGCCATTTTGAATTGTGAAATGATGAGATTTTATCCAACACTCTTGAGATTTTGCATGCTTAAAATAGACACCTTAATGGACATTTTGGTATAGAGTTTGCATTTTTCTCATTTCTGGTTGATGATATATGATGTGTTTAATGAAGGTGTGACAATGTGTGTCACACCATTGCTTGTCCAACTTGTGGATTTTCTTTACCATGCCAATTCAATACCAAATGATGTGAATTTTTGCATGATGCTGCTTCTGGATGTTAGGATTGCTTGTGAATTTTGATGGAATTTTTGGATTCGATTTGGATTTGTTTGAGATTTTCCCTTCTGGCTTGTCCTTTGTGGACTTTTGATGAGTCATGAACTTAGATGATTTGTGAAATGCTTGATGTTTATCATATGGAATTGAAATTTTGCACATTGATTCTAGACACTTTGAATTTTATCTTGGCTTTGGTTTGAGACATTTATCATGTGTAGATTCTGTTTTAGGCTTGTGTGAAGTTGATGCATGAAATTGTGCCCTAATTGAGCTTGTTTGTGCATACCTTGCCTTATGGAATTTATTTTACATGCTTCCACTTGTCCAAATGACTTGGAATTTGGTATGATGATCATGTGATGAGTGATGTTTAGCCATGATTTTTCTTGAGATTTATTGAATTATTTTTGAGTGGATTTGGATTGATTCATTCTGTTTGCTTCAATGAGCTTTGAAATTGCACACTTTGCCTTAGATGCTTTGTGAAATGAAATTGGTGTATGATATGAATGTGAGACCACTTGGACATTGTTCTTAATTGATTGAAATTGATTATTGTCAATTTTCATGTTCTGTTTTGAATTATTTCTCCCTCTTTGACCCTAGGCCTTGTCCTAGGGGTTTGCTTCTCATGTTTGAGTTGTGTTTTCAGGACAAGAAGCATATGGCCTTGAGGAGTTTGATTCATTTGCTCATTTGGACTGATATTTGGTTGATGTTGGTTAACATTAAGTTGTTTTGTAGGTGGATTAGCTCCTTTGATTTTAGCTTGTGCATTGCTTCTTGATGCATATCTTGCTTGTCTGTTTGCTTGTGTACAGTTAACTGTTAACTTGTAATTGTCTGTTTGACTTTTTGAGTTGTAAACTGACTGAGTTAGATTGTTTTCAGGTACATTAGTTGCTATAGTTCATTGTGAACTTGCCTTTGTTGTTGCTTGGTTGTTTAACCAATTGAGGTATAACCCACTGACTTCATGTAGTCTGGAAGACCTGGCCTGTTACTTGGTCAGGCATCTGTCTAAAGTCCTCCTTAAGAGGCAATGCTTGTGTGTGTTTATCTTTGTGCCAAGCAGGAAAAGTCCTTTGATAAGGCAATTGGCAGATAAAAGAGATGTGCAATCCATCTCCTGCTATTCAGTTGAGTCATCCCTTTGCTCACACAACTGGTGTTGATGCATTGTGGATATTAACCCAAGATCCATGTTGAGTCAGTCATAAGTGTAGAAGGGTTCCCACTTTCTGAACCCACACTTCCTTTGTCTAAAGCTCTCCCAGGCCAGGGATAAGAGCTGTGAGGCACACCCCTCACTTCCCATTTCATCTGCTTCACCCTAACTCTCAATGTTAGGGTTAAGAGCTAACATCACCCGATTATAGTTGGCTTGTGTTTCACAGCCTAACCCTTGTGTGAGCCCACTTTGTTTGTATATAGTGTGTGCTAATTGCTAATTGTGTGTATGTTTGCTTGGTTTTGATTGTGCTTGTATGCTTTGCTTTGCCTGTTTAGGATAGCTTGCTGCCTGTGCAAGTTAGATAGAAAACTCAACCTAGGACCATTGTGGGATACATGATAACTATTAGGCTCGAGTCAGTCTCCCTTCTAGTTGGTCATTTCCCAGTCTCTGGTTAGGAGAAAGTTTCTCCCCTGTTCAGGGGAACTACGTTGCCCTGATCCTCATACCAGATGAGGTACGTAGGCAGGAGATCGTACGAGATCTCTCCGGGCACCTTTCTTTCTTTTTGTGTGTGTTTGCTTGACAGTTATTAGGCTCGAGTTCCAGACTCCCTATTAACCTGTTTGGTTGTTATCCTTCTCTTGTGTGTTAGGAGATGGACGTAAGGCCAACGATTGGCGTTCCATATCCTATTGGTGTTTGTTGTGTGGAGTCTGACATAAGCCCAGCGATTGGCAGTTGGTTTCCTGTGTGTGTTTGTTGGTTCGGAGTCTGATGTAAGTCCAGCAATTGGCATTCGGTTTCCATGTTTGCCTGTTTGTGTGTTTGTTTTGACGTCTCAGCGTCTGTGCATGTGTTTTGTTTCGGCGTGCGTGAGCCGAACTACGGTAGCTCTGATTCTCATTCCAGATGTGATACGTAGGCATAGGATGCGATATCCTAGCGAGCCCTTTCCCCTCTTTCCCACCTGTGTTGTTTTCAGTGTGTGTGTGTGATGTTTGTGAGCAGTTTGAGCAACCTTTTTTCTTTCCTTCTGAGCGTGGATCCCGTCGAGTACGACGGATGCGTAGGGGTGCTAATACCTTCCATTCGCATAACCGACTCCCGATCCCATCTCTCTTTGGTCGCGAGACCATGTCTTTTCCAGGTTTACTTCGAGCGTTTCCTTTCCCTCTTTTGGGATAAATAACGCACGGTGGCGGCTTTGTGTTGTTTTTGTTTTAGCCCGCCGGTTGATTTTCGCGGATGCGACAGTTGTAAGATACAAAAGACAACCAATCATACTCATGTACAAACTTTGATCCATATCAACACCTTTTTCATCCTTAGTTAATTTCAAGTGAGTTGATGCAGGCGTCCTTTTGTGACTAGCACTTTCAAGGTCAAACTTATTCACTATATTCTTGGCATACTTGCTTTGAGAAATGAAGATAGTGTCATCCATTTGTTTAACTTGAAGACCAAGAAAATAGGTTAAGTCACCAACAAGACTCGTCTCAAATTCAGATTGCATTTGCTTAACAAAATGTTGAACCATTTAGTTCAACATCCCTCCAAACACAATGTCATCAACATATATTTGGGATATCATGAGTTTACCATGCTTTTCTTTAACAAACAAGGTCTTATTTGTTCCCTATTTCATGTAGCCATTGTTGACAAGAAACTCAGTTAACCTTTCATACCAAGCTCTAGGTGCTTACTTCAACCCATAGAGAGATTTCCTTAGTTTGTAAACATGAACTAGAAAACTAGGATCTGTGAACCCCTTTGGTTGTTCAACATACACTTCTTTATTCAATTTCCCATTCAAGAAGGAACTTTTCACATTCATCTGAAATAGCTTGAATTTTAGTATACATGCCACTCCTAAGAGCAATCTTATGGATTCAAGACGAGCAACATGTGCAAAAGTCTCATCAAAATCAACCCAATCAATTTGAGTGTATCCTTGAGCAACAAGCCTAGCCTTGATTATGGTCACAATTCCATTTTCATCAGATTTGTTCTTCTAAATCCATTTTGTGCCAATAATATTCATCCCTTCAGGCCTAGGAACTAGGTCTCACACTTCATTCCTTTTGAACTACCCTAATTCTTATTGCATAGCATTGATACATAGTTCATCAGTCAAGGCCTCCTTCATATTTTTAGGTTCAAACTTTGAGACAAAGCGAACATTGGATAACATATCTCTGGACCTAGTGGTGATCCACTCATTAAGATTTCCAATAATGAGTTCCTTTGGATGATCTTTCTGAATTCTGATAGAGGGACCTTTGTTGGCTTGAGGGTTATCTGATTCAATCCTTGGTGACTCAATGTTGGACTCAATGTCTTCCACATTTTTTGAAGCATCAGTCTACTAAGATGATGCTCCAACATCTTCATTGTCATCAGACCTTTTCACAATAATTAACTCATCAACCACAACATTAATGGATTCCATCATGACCTTGGTTCTGGAGTTAAATACCATGTAAGCTTTACTGTTTGTAGAGTAACCAAGAAATATCCATTCATCACTTTTGGGATTCATCTTTCTCATATGTTCATGATCAGTCAAAATATAGCATTTACTCCCAAACACATGAAAATATTTAACAATAGGTTTCCTTCCTTTCCACGATTCATAGAGAGTAGATGAAGTACCAGTTCTCAGAGTAACACGGTTGTGGATATAGCAAGCAGTGTTCATTGCTTCAGTCTAAAAATGATAAGGAAGATTTTTTGCATGAAGCATGACTTTAGCTGATTCTTGTAATGTTTTGTTCTTGTATTCAACACCTCCATTTTGCTGAGGAGTGATGGGGGATGAGAACTCGTGACCAATACCTTCAGAAGAACAAAATTCAAAAAAAAAACTTTTTCAAACTCCTTGCCATTGTCACTTCTGATTCTGAAAATCACATTTTCCTTCTCTCTTCGAAGGTGTTGACAAAGGTCTTTGAATACCTCAAAAGTGTCTAATTTTTGTCTGACGAAATTCACCCAAGTAAACCTTGAAAAATCATCAACAACCATATAGACATACCTCTTTCCACCAAGACTTTCAACTTACATAGGCCATATTAAGTCCATATGAAGAAGTTCTAAAACTTTGGAAGTAGTCTGATGTTGCAACTTCGGGTGTGACATCTTGGTTTGCTTCCCAATTTGACAATCACAATAGACTTTACCCTCCTCAATTTTGAGCTTTGGTATACCTCTAATAGCTTCTTTAGACATAATATTATTCATACCTTTGAGATTCAGATGTCCAAGCTTCTGGTGCCACATCTTGACTTCATCTTCCTTGGATATTAAGCATGTGGAAGAACGAGTAGTTTCTTATGGTACCCATAAATAAAAGTTGTCTTTAGACCTAACTCCCCTCATTAGAATTTCATTCTTATCATTGGTAACCAAACATTCTGACTTGGTAAAATTGACTTTTAGACTTTGATCACATAACTGACTAATTCCTATCAGATTAGCAGTCAATCCTTTTACAAGAAGAACATCATCTAGTCTAGGAAGGCCAATATACACTAACTTTCCTATCCCTTTAATTTCACCTTTACCTTCATCACTAAAAATGACAAAACTGGTGGAATAAGACTTAATGTCTACTAAATACTTCTTGACCCCTGTCATATGTCTAGAACATCCATTGTCAAAATACCAGTCTTCTCTAGATGAAGCTCTAAAAGAAGTATAGGCTATAAGACAAGTCTTAACAGTCTTAGGTTTCCACTCCTTTCTAGTTTTAATCATCACATGATTAGCCCTAGGATATGTTGGATGTTTTGGATAACCATACAGTCTATAATAGAAAGGCTTTATATGTCCATATTTACCACAATAATGATATTTCCAAGGCAAAAACTTGACTTTAGTTTGAGTTTCCTGATGTTTGGCAGGATGTTGTAACATTTGGTTGGACATCATGGGCTCATACTTCCTTTCTGGAGGAATAAATTTTATCACATGGGTTTTTCCTTTCAGAGATTGGTAATCAAAACCTATACTTTTTAAGTTTCCATCCCCTTTTCCAACTTGAAGAATTTCATCTAACATATCAGACCCATTGTTCAACATTCTTACTTATTTGGTCATGTTTTCAAGTTTATATTTTAATAGGGTTAATTTATTTTAAAGGTTAGAGATAGTAGATAAAAGTTTCTCTTTTTCAGCCTGTAGATGAGTTATGATTCTCTTATGTTTTTCTCCTATCTTACAAACCTCTTCACTTCTGGCACACAATTCTCTGTAGGAGACATCCAATTCTTCATAAGAGATATCCTCATCATATGAATCTTCATCATATTCATATCTACCGGTGAAAGTTGTAACATGCTTAGCAATTTCATCATCAGTTTCACCTTCAGAATCATCATCGGACCAAGAAACAGACAATCCCTTCTTTTATTTCTTGAGATGCGTGGGGCATTCTGATCTAATGCATCCAAAACCCCCACATCCATGACACTGAATCCATTTTCCTTGATTGGGCTTCTTCGCTACTCTTGCTTTAGAGTCGTCCTTTAAATAGCCCTAGAATAACATGGGCTTCGGGCTAAATAATCAACAGATCAAATCAGACTGCTGCACAATCTTTCGCAGAACCAAATCAAATCAAATCTAATATTTCCTTAAATGTTTTGACATCCTTTCTTAGGAAACAAGGCACATCTGGAACCGATCTTTGAGCTTCTAAAATAAGCACTTAGAACTGTATAATGTGTGAATCAAATCATCAAAGAATCTTCACTAATCTTACGCTAAAAAACAAATCTTCCAAGAATGTAATATCTTAGCACGTCATGATGGCGTACAGGCATGTCAAGACATCTTGTCCAACACCTTGCTATTTCACTTGTTTTAACAAAACGCTGTCAATCACAAAACAAACAACCTAACAGATAGATTCAAACTATTTAATGTCTTTCAAATATTTTTAATTAAACTCAAAAGAAATTTGGTTGTTCTATTTGTATTTTGCATAGTGATAATGTAAAAGAGTCTTTTTTAGCATGTTTTAATTCTTTTATAGACGAGAATGGTTTAATTCACCAGTCATCTTGTCCACATACCCCTCAACAAAATGGTATTTTTTAACGTAAGCATCATCATATAATTGAAACAGCATGTACTCTTCTTATCCATGCTAATTTTCCCTTAAAATTATGTGTGTGTGTGTGTGTGTGGGGGGGGGGGGGGGTTCCTAACCGCAGGGTACCTGATTAATAGAATGTCACTTTATGCTCTCCAAAATAAGATCCTTCACTCTATATTGTATCCTTATGGACCACTTTTTGAATCTCTCATTTGTTGGTCATGTGACTCCACACACAAGATTTGAGGGGGGGGGGGGGGGGGGGGGGGGGGGGGGGGGGTTAAGTGTGTGTTTTAGAAGAACTGTAGTTTGAAAAAAATTGGATCATTTTTAGAGTTTAAATTCTTTTCAAAGGATTTTAGAAATAAGCATAAAAAATTAAAGGTGCAAAACGTAAAATGTAGAAATTTAAAGAGTTATGGGATAGAGAGAATACAACATGAATTAAACATGTTCAGTCAAAAATACTTAGTCCTTAAATCAAGAGATGGGAGTATTCATGTATATGTTTGTAGTGGATAACCAAATATATTCCACTTAGGTGTCATTATCAGAGGATTAAACTCATCAAACCTTATTTAGTTTGCTTGCATCTTTTGACCACTTTATACTTGACTTTAGTTATCATCATCCAAAACATATTTAGTTGTCATCATCAAAATCATATTCATCTTCAATACTTCTTTGATATTAACCTGCAAAATATGGTTCCATATTCTCCCCCTTTTTATGATGACAACGCATCTCTCAGGAAGGTGGTAAAAGAAATGAACAAATATATTTGGAGTGGTTAAAAACCCTCTCAATTAATTAAAGAGTATACCCTAGTCCCCCTAAGAGTATATTTCTCCCCCTTTGTTAAAATACAAATGGAAGGTAAAGATGTATTACGATAATTTAAATATACAAAAATATTGGCAGATAAACATTTAGGAAAGAAAAAACATCATTTTTTGTACAAAAGGGAAATTGTAAGAAGAACGGGAACAAGTAGTAAGTGCAAATAAGAAAAAATTAGTTCATTTCATCATCATCCTCACTTGACACTATTGGAGATATGATGTTTCTTTTCTCCATTTTCTCAATGAGTTTGTTAATCTTTGAATGCATTACCCTTTGATCATCACATATATCATTGTGAGTGCTTGAGGAGGATGGAGGAACGGAATTGTTTCTTTGTTGTCTTTCCCTTCTTGGAGGTAGTGGAACAATTTCTCTTCCATGAATGGTATATTCCATTTTGCTCAAGATTCATATCCCTATTTTTGAGTGCATAATTTCTGGTTCTTCCTTATTTTTGTGATTAACTCACTATAGGTTAGAATGGTGTTATTCTTTTTGCTATCCAACATGTGATGAAGCATAGAAACAACCCAATTTTTCTCAATTTGATTTTCCAAAAACTAAACTAAAGGAACATCCAATTTTTGGGTGGTGCTAAGATTCTTTTTTCTTGGGAAAGGAACATGATTCATTGTGTAGTGAATCAACCTACTATCTGAGCGTATAATACTGACATTTAATGGCAATGGAATTCCAGAATATGGACCAATTAGAAGAGTGTGAGCATATAGATCAAAGTTAAATTCACTACCTTCATAGTCCTTTTGATCGTAGTCTTGTTGGATGAGTGGTAGGTTGCAGGCTTGTTCAAAATCTTCAAGAGATAGAGCTATGGGATGCTTCTTGACCTTGAAGCTAATAACACCATTTTTGTAGGTGAGGTTTGCATAAAAAATTATCACCAATTCAGGATACCTTTCTTGAGGCTTTTCAAAGATGAAGTTTCTTAAGTCGGCAAAGTCGAAGGCTTCTACAAAGAAGCAATCCTTGAAGAGTTCCTCATCTAATTAGTGAGATATGTACACTTATATATCAGCATAGTATGGATTGAAAGTGTTATCTTTCTCTTGAATGGAGAAATACTTAGAGAAATAGGATGGTGATGATTGAGATAATCAGGTTCTCTTTTGTGACGTTTGAGGTGATGATGGATGATTGAGAGAGCTTAAATGTTTCTAATGAAATTCACAAGAGAAGGTAGGATGAGATAAGAAATAAGAGAAAGTTGCCTCTATTTATAGCCCTTTCTCAATCGATTGGATGCATGTGCCAGTCGATTGAAAGCTTTAAATTTTGGGAGATGGTCATTGCAATTAGCCATTGTAATTAATTTACAACCAACTAGTTGTTGATATGTGTGTAATTTTTCAAATCTCATAGTTTTTTAATCATCCAATCAATTGGCCAACTCATTTTTCAGCAAAATTTGGTTTTGTGCCTTTATGTTGGACTTTTCTTTTATTTTGCACCTTTACCTAGCTTTATGTACACCTCATTTATATGGATGAATATCAAACTCATCTTTTTGATTAGCAAAAATAATTTATTGAAATGGGGAAAATTAAAGGATTAATCGAAATTTTCCGATCATTTCAACTTTACATAATGTACTACCTCTATTATCAAGAGGTCGTGATAAAAAATCCCCTTAAAGGGAACATCAATCCTATTATGGTGTGTCCTTCTCTATATATCGTTGAATGCGAGAGTTAGTTTAAACAATGGGATGGATAAGTACATACAAACATATCCATTTAACCTACTATGAGGTTTAACTCATCACAGAGGATCATAAATGTTGAGATATTCTCAATAACATGTTTCTTTGATCACCATTATCGTATATTCTTGGATCAGAGACTTAGACCATTTTATACTTAAGAGTATACCTATTTATTTCCATGGCTTTATTAAATATTAGCCAAGACATCGAGTTGTAAAGTATACATGCGAAACATGCTAAGGTTTCACCTTTGGTATCCAGATTTTCTTAGCTCCAAGTGCGTTGGTTTTTTTTAGAAGGTATCGGGTTATTACCTTTAGACCTTTTCAATTTGTCAAAATAGAAGGGATCTAAATGGTCAAATCTCTTGCAGTGGTGCTTTAATAATATGAACGATTCTTATGAATTAAACTTTTACTAGGTGTTCTAACCTTTTTGAATCCTAATCCATTTTTATTTAAGTAAAGCCTTTGACTTGATAAGATCAAGTCAAGATTTTCTTTCCCCCTTAGTAAATTTACTTAGGGTTTCATGCAAGTTATTCACTTCCTTTTTCAGCGAGACATGTGTCTTACAAAACTCTGTTGAATTTCTAATATTGGTTATTTCTAATTTAAGCAATTTATTGCTTTCTTCAAGAAACCCTAAATACTCTTTAAGGTCTAAGTTGCATTTTTTAATCTTATCATTTTCTTCAACCAACTTAGCACTAATATTAAATAATTGCTAGTAGGAAGGTTTATTTACCTCATAATCATCTTTCTCGTGTGATGCCTTTAAGAAAACTTCATTTTCTTCGTTTGAAGATGATCTTTCTATGATTCTCCCTGAGGTTGACGTTTATTTTCTTGTGAATGCTTCATCTCTTCTTCTTTCAAATATTCCACTGGATGATACCTCTTCTTCACTGCTTCTTACACATAAGGTTCTTTCGTTGGTGTTGAATTCTCCGAATATCATTCAACTACTGAGTATGTTTTTTTGAAGGAAGGCATGTGATTTATTTTATAGGAGTTTCATGTAGTTGATGATTCTTCAATTTTTGAGCTTGCTCCTTCATCTTTAAGTAATTGAACTAGTTCGCTCAATTTCTCTATGATTTCCTTCTCCTTTGATTTTTCCTGAGATTTACGAAAACTCCCATCTTTCAATTTAATGGTTGGATTCAGTTTTCAATTCTTAATTCTTAGATTTTGGTTAGTGACAAACGCTCCAATATAACTTCTAGAATTTTTAAGTTTTGAAAAACACTTATAAGAGGTTATTCATCTTTATTTCCAAATGTGTTCATTTCCTCTTGTTTGATACATGGAGAGACTCCATATATAATTTCAAGAGCATCCCATATTATTATTAAATATGGAGGATCAAGCAAAAAATCACATGTCTTTGATGGCACCAATCATGATTATTGGAAGGTAATGATGCTGGTCTTTCTCAAATCCATGGGCAACAAAGCGTGGAAAGTCGTGATAAAAGGGTGGAATAATCTAGTGATCACTTCTGAAGATGGAACTACGAGCTTAAAGCTAGAAGCTGAATGGACTAATTCTAAAGATGAGGAAACTCTTGGATTCTCCAAGGCTTTGAGTTCTATCTTCAATGGTGTGGACAATAACATGTTCAGATTGATCAATACATGTTTAAAAGCAAAATAAGCTTGGGAGATTCTCAAAATTGCGCATGAAGCCATATCTAAAGATCGTATGTCAAGGTTGTAACTACTTACCACTAAGTTTGAGAGTCTGAGGATGAATGAAGAAGAATCAATCTGTGAGTTCCACGTCAGATTGTGTATTATTTCCAACACATTTTTTGCCTTAGGAGAAAAGATGTCTGAAGAAAAGCTTGCTAAAAAAATTCTTAAATAATTACCTAAGAGGTTTGATATGAAAATGACTGATATTGAAGAAGCTCAGAACTTGAGTAGTATAAAGGTTAATGAACTCATTGGTTCCTCGCAAAACTTTGAGATGTCCATCAATGAAAGGACTGAAAATAAGAACAAAGGGATAAAATTTGTTTCCAATATTTAAGGAGATCAAGGTAATAAAGAAGACAACCTTTCAGATGCTATAGCTCTTGGGAAATATTTCAACCAATCCTTGAAAAACTTCAAAAGAAAGTGGAGGTCTAATGTAAAAAACAAGAGGTCTGACATCAACTCCCAAGATAAAGGCATGAATGAAGACAATCTCAATAGTATCAAGGGTACTCAATGCTTTAAGTGTGAAGGCTTTGTACACATAAAAATCAAATGTCCTAACTTTCTAAAGAAGCATATGGGACTTTCCATAACCCGGTATGATTATGAAGATAAAAGTGAAAGGGAAATGCCAACAATGTGATAGCTTACTCCATAAAATATGAGGCAGAAAGTGAGTCCAGTGATGAAGACATGACTAATGAGAAGTTATATGCTAAATATAAAAATGTTCTCACCAAAGTGGACAATCAGAAGAAAACTATAAATGGTCTCCTACAAGAAAATGTAAAATAAGATACTACCATCCCTGGTCTTGAAGAGGAAGTTGCTTTGCTGAACACCAAGTTGGAAAATATGACAAAATATGTTCATATGTTGAATAGTGGATCTGATATGCTTGTGTTCCAGATGTTGGACCTCATGACTCACCATCCAGGCATGTGTATCACTATTATGGAAAGAACATGATCTCTAACATAAGATGTCATCATTGTGGAAGATACGGGCACATAAGGCCTTATTGTTTTAGGCTACATGGTTACCCTCGATCTTACAGTTAACTAAGATCCAAAATAATGGGTAATTTGTTGGAACAAGATTTGCTCATGCCCAAAAAAAGGTTTAAATGATAACGATGTATTTAAAGACTAATAGAATTTTCTAATAGTTATTCAAGTGTGCAGGTTCTGAAGTCAAACTATATCAAGGTCTCAAGCCTATCAAAAGACTCAGTTCCACAAAGAAGTATTTCAAATTATGATTGATTAGAATATGTAGTTGTTCATCAGCATCTGAAGGCTTCAGACTCTGGTCTCAACCCAGCTTCTGATGATAGCTTAGCTTCTGAAAGACTGAAGAGCATCTGAATCATATATTGTACCAAAGCATTCTTGTCTTATTAAAGCCCCAGAATTCTGGACAAAGTTGTAATACCTCAAAATTTCCCCCCCCCCTCATCCATGCATTCATTTTTAGGTCATTTAACATTTCATATTGCATTTCATCATGTCAATCGGAATTAGATCCAAGAAGCTTGAATATCATCCAAGACACTTTGTGGGTCCTATCTGGGTGATCAGTCAACACAAGGGAATGGCTTGAGACATTTCCAACATGTTCAAATGGGGTCTATTCATCAGTCAAAACGTTAATCTTGAAGGAGCAAAAGTTTGTTCATGAACTGTCATGCTCGCTAGGCGAAGCCCACGTGTTTCGGAATATATATATATATATATATATATATATATATATATATATATATATATATATATATATATATATATATATATATATATATATATATATATATATATATATATATATATATATATATATATATATATATATATATATATATATATATATATATAAATAAATAAATAAATAAATATAACAGAAAAATCTTGGACTTGGACCTCTCTCATTTGAGCCCACAAAAATCAGGTTATAAATTCTAGACTTCCATCTCCCAAGAAACCCTGGGGAAAAAGATAGTGAGAGAAGAGCTAACAGAGTTCAGAGCAACCTCTAGAGACTGAAAGGAACTCATCTGCAAAGAGCCAATTCCATCTCATATAAACCCTCAGATTGCTTTGCAAACCCAACCGGGCAATTCAATTTCATTCGATCTCTCCAATCAGGTTTGCCCTATTTCCATTACTCTATGCTTTCAATTTGAATGCTCTGAATGTATGAGGTATTATGGGTGAATTTGGAAGAGTGGGTATCGTTAGGTTTTGCATGTGGGCACATGTTTTAGTATGTATGTCATATCTTGATGTGTGGATCCTTGCCCCCTGACTTTGAATTTTGATACCCTTTTGATGCATGTGTTTGACAAGAGGTTTAGGCCTCCTACACTTGGTTGCTTTTTGTGAGCTCTTTTTGTAAATTTTAATGGCATGATTCATGTGGTTACATTTTGATTTGGGGCAACTCTTGATTGTGCCCCATCTTGTCACTCTAACCTGTTTGTTGAGTTTTTTGTGAGGGCTCACATGACTCCTGAAAGGATAGCTTGCTTGGCATTCCACTTTATTTGTGGGATACCACCTGGAGATTTATTCCGATTACCTGTGCTGACTTGCTTTCTTTGGTGGTGCCAGCTTGAGAGATCTCTGGGTTTCTTGTGTCGTTAGTTGCTATTACTTCGGATCTTTATCCGTGTGGTACTTTTACATCTTTCTCGCATTTTACCGCTTTCTTAGTTGGAAGACCTCAATAGGAGGCAATGTTTTCTTTTGTTTGTTTACTTTTGTGCCCAAAGACCTCCCTGAAGAGGCAATTGACGGATAAAAGGGATTAGTAATCAATCCCCCGTTATTCAGTGTGTCGTTCTTTATGCTCGCACTACGTGTCGATGCTTCAGAACAAAAGCCCAAGATCTTTTGTCCGGTCAGTCAGTGGAGAGGGTTCCACCTTTCTGAATCCCCACTTTTTGTCATAAGCTCACCCTGGCCAGGGTTAAGAGCTATGAGGTCTTATCCTTATTACCCTTTTGATCTGCTCACCCTGACGTTCAATGTCAGTGGTTAAGAGCCCATTTGATTAGCTTTCCATGGCTTGTTTGTCGAGGTTGATATGACCCCTCTTGACTAAAGCCCTACCCATGTATGTTTGAGCCCCCCTGTTGGCGCGTTTACTTTAAGATACATGTTTTGTGTGATGTGATCGTCTCCCCATAGGATTGCTAGGCTTCGTATAGTCTCTCGTTTGCATGTCAATTAAGGTAGCATTGTTCCTTCGTCTACGACTTCCTTTTTGCATGAGCATTCCTAAAACACAAACAAACTCATTGATTTTTCTTCTCCTAAGAACATGTTAACTCCTTCTACTATAGGCTAGTAAGTCTCCAAAGGTCGAGCATCCGGTAGATTGCGTAGTAACGTCGTTCGTCCAAAACACAACCCTTAACCCGTAGTTAGCCGAACTACGGCTTGCTCTGATTCTCATTCCAGATGAGATACGTAGGCATAAGACGTGATGTCTTAGCGAGCACACTCCTCTTTAACCCCTAGGTGGTCGAGCTACGAAGACTCTGATTCTCATATTCAGATGAGATACGTATGCAGTGGATGCGACATCCGTGCGAGTCATTTTCTCTTGACCCCTCTTTTAGTAAATAGTACATTAGATAAACCCACACCCTTTAGACAAGAACAACAAGCGTGGATCCCGTAGAGTACTACGGATGCGTAGGGGTGCTAATACCTTCCCTTCGCATAACCGGCTCCCGAACCCAAGATTTGGTTGCGAGACCTTGTCTTTTCCTTTCCTTTCTCCCAGGTTTACTTCGAGCGTTTCCTTTCCCTCCTTTGGGATAAATAACGCACGGTGGCGACTCTTCTGTCATTTCTTTCTCGCCGGGTGTTTTTTCGCATACTATATTTTTTAGGTTGCGACAGCTGGCGACTCTGCTGGGGACTTACTTTCCCTAGTGGGCCTTTCCTAGCATTTGTTTGTTTATTGTCTATTGTGGGTTGTTTATTTATTGCTTTGCATACGTGTCTGCTTGCATTGCATGCTATGTGCGCTTTACTGTCTCATGCATACTATGCTGGTTGTGTATCTGTTTCACTGTTGGGTGGGAGTCACAAGAGGTAAAAGGCCCAATACACAAGCTATGAGTGAACTTTAGGACACCTAGGAAATGAGTGATTCATGGGAAGCGGGTGGTATGGCTCCACTTAGCGGAACATGGTATCACGAGCAGTTCAGATTCTGATGGGGTATTATTGTTGCATACACCTGGTATACATATGATGATATTCTTGAAAGGATTGTTTATCCTGCGTTTCTCTTGACCTTACCCTGGCTTAGATTACACCCGTGAGTGGGGCGGGAATGAATCATTTACAGGTACAGATGGTGACTTGTTCTGTTGGTGACCGTGTCCTGTTGGTGACTTTTGTTTGGTCCTTGTTGATGATCGTTGGTTCTGAAGTATGGGTTCTAAGTCGATGACTGTGTTCTATGGTTCCCGGTTCCGAATTCATGCTGAAGTTCTGATCCCGTGCCTCATGATATACAACCAACCCGGTTTTCTGGAGTAGAGTTTTGATCTCGTATTACATTCTTCAGTAGGTTTCTCTTCAGACAGTGCAACCTGACAGATATTCAAGCGGATGCAGCAATTCTGATTCCCATGTCACTGTATTGCATCACATCATTTTACATCTATATCATTCACACATGTTTATCCATTTCTGTGGGGTTTATATCTTCTTGATTCTAGTCGGGGTTTTTCTGGTACTTTTCAAAAGGGATATTTTATCTGATGAGAGACTGGAATCAAGAGGGTAGAATACCTTTGGAATTGATAAACATGTCATTACATTTGCATATTCATTAGCATGTCTTGCATAACGGGTACTGCCGCAGTGTTCTCAGTTTGTTTGGTGTTCCACTAGCTGATAGCTGACTCAGGCATTCACCGGTACGGTACCCGCAGAAACCACCAGAGAGCAATGGAAAGCCTACAAGCAGAGTTCGCCGAGATGAAGATCCGCATGAACCAGTTTATGGATGTAGTTCAGGGGGTGGCTCAGGGACAGCAAGAGCTCAGGCAGATGATGCAGAGGAATCCCGCCACTACTCAACCAGAGACGTCGACTGATCCTCCAGCTGGAGAGGTTAACGGACCCAGTGGACCGGGGCCTACCCCGATCCTACATGTCACCTCCGGTCAACAACCCGTCCATGATGACCAGGAGGATCAGTTCCCCTTGCTTCAGGAAGACTTTGGAATGAGTCATGGTATGGACCCTATGTTTCGGAGACTGGAAGAGAGGTTGAAGGCAGTGGAAGGACAGAATCCTCTGGGAGTAGATGTTGCTGACTTGGGATTGGTCCCAGGCGTGAGGGTGCCACCGAAATTAAAGGTCCTGATATTTGACAAATACAGCGGCAACTCTTGCCCGAAGACCCATGTGCAAGCCTATTTCCATAAAATGGTTGCATACTCCGATGATGAAAAGTTGCTTATGTACTTTTTCCAGGATAGCCTAGCTAGGGCATCCCTGGAATGGTATATGAGGCTGGACAGAGCCCACATCCGCTGCTGGAGGGAGTTGGCTGAGGCTTTCGTGAAGCAGTATCAGTATAACGCAGACATGGCTCCAGACAGAACTCAACTTCAGAATTTGTCTCTTAAAAGAAATGAGTGCTTCAGGGAATATGCTCAACGCTGGAGAGAAACAGCTTCCCGTGTTTAACCTCCTATGTTGGAGAAGGAAATGGCTAATATGTTCATGAACACTCTGCCAGGACCTTACTTGGAGCGCCTGATGGGTTGCAATGCCTCCAACTTTGCTGATGTAGTCTCTACCGGAGAGAGAGTGGAGAATTACCTGAAGACATACAAGACTCAGAGTGGAGGTGGATCTTCATCAGGGGTGAAGAAGTCGTTCATTCAGGGACAGAAGAGGAGAGAAGGGGATGCAAGTGCCATATCTTCTTATCAGAACAGGGATAATCGGAGGAATAACTTTCAGAACTATCATCAGCAACCGTATGTTGCGGCTGTGACCATTCCAACTGCAGCACCACTACAAGAGCAACAACCCCAGCGTCAACCAGCTCAGTACCAACCACAACAACCGGGTAACAGACCCGCTTATCAACAGAGGCCAAGGACGATGGACCGGCGTTTCGACACTCTTCCAATGTCGTACGCTCAGCTACTTTCTAGTCTTCAACAACTACAACTGGTGCAGTTGCGCACTCTGGCTCCCCCCGTTGGTAGACTTCCAGTGGGTTACGACGCCAACGCTAGGTGTAGCTTCCACTCTGGGGCACCTGGCCACAATATTGAGAACTACAAAGCTTTTAAGCACGTAGTTCAGGACCTCATAGATTCAAAGGCCATCGACCTTGCACCGGCTCCGAATGTCGTCAACAATCCCGTGCCCTAGCATGGTGGTGCGAATGTTAATATGATGGAAGGGGAAGCCAGACCCGTCAAAGATGTGTTGAAGCTGAAGACTCCGTTGTTGGATATCAAGGGCTACTTGTTGAAGGCCGATGTTTTCCCCGGTTGTGGGAAGGGTTGTTTGGATTGTGTTACTCAAAGTGGAGGTTGTTTGAAGCTACAACAGGGTATCCAGGCCTTGCTTGACAAAGGTATCCTCCAAGTTGAAGATTTGTCTGTCCAAGAGTTTGTGGAAGAGGTTGAGGAAGAAGTGTTTGAAGATGCTACTGATGAATTCGCAGATGTTGTTCCTACTGATTATGTAATCCATGATGATGTATTTAATTTCTCCAATGTGGTTGATTCTGATGTAATTGAACTTGATTCCGATGTTTCGGATGTTTATGCTTCAATGAATGAGATTTCAGAGTATGACTATGATGTTGCTACTATCACCATTTTCTACCCAACTAATCAGATCAATGTACCAGAAGCGCAGCCGGTGCCACCAGCGCGACCGTCCACTATGACTATCACAACCCCTGGTCCTTTCACCAGCGAAAGGGCCATTCCTTGGCATTACAGGGGGAGTGTGTACACGCACGATCATGGAGTGGAACAACCACTGAAAATAGAGGGTCAGAAGACTGAACTTGAAGTTGAAGGTCCCACAGTGGACAATGTGGGTGGAATCGGGCGATTCACCAGGAGTGATAGACTGTTCTCACCACCCGTTACCCAAACTGATAGTGCTGATGTTGCGGCAAACGCCAAAGGCAAGCAGGTCATGAACGAGGGTGCCTCTGCACCACAGGCTGGTTCTGAGCCTACTTTTGCGAAGGATGTGGACGAGCTTTTGAGAATTATAAAGAGAAGTGACTACAAGGTAGTCGATCAGTTGATTCAGACTCCGTCCAAGATATCCATTCTCTCACTCCTATTGTGTTCGGAGGCGCACAGGGAGGCACTGCTGAAAGTCCTAAATGCTGCATATGTGCCTCAGGAGATCTCAGTGAACCAACTAGAAGGGATCATTGCAAATGTTCATGCAAGCAACGGGTTAGGTTTTACTGATTCTGACTTAACACCAGTTGGACGCAATCATAACAAGGCTCTGCACATCTCGATGGAATGCAGAGACACCGTGTTATCTCATGTTCTGGTGGATACAGGTTCCTCTCTCAATGTGCTACCCAAGAGAGCCCTGTCAAGGTTAGAAGTGGAGGGTTTGGTCCTGAAGCCCTCAGACCTTATTGTGAGAGCCTTTGATGGTTCTAAGAGGTCGGTGTTCGGAGAGGTAGAATTGCCAATTCTGATTAGATCACAAACTTTCAACATTGTCTTCTATGTGATGGATATCAGTCCTTCCTATAGTTGCCTGCTGGGTCGTCCTTGGATCCACAATGTCGGGGCAGTCTCTTCAACTCTACATCAGAAGATTAAATTCCCAATCAATGGAAGGATTATCACTGTCTGTGGTGAGGAGGACATTCTGGTCGGTAACCTGTCTACATTCAAGTATGTCGAGGTAAAAGGTGAATTTCATGAGACCCTATGTCAGGCCTTTGAGGCAGTTCGGATCAAGGATGAAACTCCGGTGGAAGAAGGTAAAGCGGGTGCCTCTATCTCATCCTTCAAGCAGGCACAGGCCTTGGTAGATTCAGGTGTTGCTCCCGGTTGGGGACGTCTGTTGGTGTTACCAATGAAAGAAGACAAGTTCGGGATTGAGTATCAGCCGGCTCTGACTTCTACAACGCCAATACTTCAGACTCGTCAGGGGCCGATTACTTTCTCCAGCGTTGGCGTCATTCAATATGGCCAGGTCTTTGCGGTCAACGATGAAGATGGGGATAGTGATTGCGACATCGATAACTGGTTGCGTCCGAGGATCCCGGGTGAAGTTCTCCGCAACTAGTCTTCTGAAGAGATTATCCAAGTCACTTTTCTGGAGGAGTAATTTTCTTTGTTTGTTCATGCATGTCCAAGTCTTACGTTCCGCCCAGGACGTAATGACTCATTGTGGGGCTCATCTATGTGGATACCTGCATTTTTTATCATAAATAAAGGACGTCTTTTTGCATTCAAATATTTCGTTCACTGTTTTTCCATTTTTGCAGTTTTTAAAAATCAAAAAATATTTGGCAATGTTTTGTTTAGTTTTCATTCCTTGTTCACACTCATAAGCACATACCATCACTCACGCAGATGCACACCACCGGATCCTATTGATAACGATTCTGCTATGGCTCGCTTCGACTTTGAAAAACCAATCTTTCAAGCTGAAGAAGAGGGTGATGAAGACTGTGAACTCCCTGAAGAACTTACCAGGCTATTAAAACAGGAAGAAAGGGTCATTCAACCGCATCTAGAGTCTGTGGAAGTGATTAATCTCGGCACCGAGGACGTCAAGAGAGAAATCAAGATAGGGGCTACTTTGGAAGATAATGTGAAGAAGGGGTTGATTGAATTGCTGCAAGAGTATGTCAACATCTTTGCTTGGTCTTATCAGGACATGCCAAGGCTTGACACAGATATTGTGGTACACCGTTTGCCTCTCAAAGAAGGTTGTCCTCCGGTCAAGCAGAAGCTCAGAAGAACAAGACCAGAGATGGCTGTCAAGATAAAGGAAGAAGTGCAAAAACAGTTGGATGCAGGGTTTCTAGCGGTTACAAATTATCCGCCATGGGTAGCAAACATCGTTCCAGTACCTAAGAAGGATGGAAAGGTACGGATGTGTATTGACTACCGGGATCTGAATAGAGCTAGCCCTAAAGATGATTTCCCATTACCTCACATCGACGTTTTGGTGGATAACACAGCTCAGTTCTCGGTATTCTCCTTCATGGATGGCTTTTCTGGCTATAACCAAATTAAGATGGCGCCAGAAGACATGGAGAAGACAACTTTCATAACCCCATGGGGCACCTTCTGCTACAAGGTGATGTCGTTTGGTCTGAAAAATGCCGGAGCAACATATCAACGAGCGATGGTGACTCTGTTCCATGATATGATTCATCATGAAATCGAGGTTTATGTTGATGATATGATTGCCAAATCTCAGACAGAAGAAGAACATTTGGTGAATTTGCAGAAACTGTTTGAGTGTTTGAGAAAATTCAAGCTGAGGCTTAATCCGAACAAGTGTACTTTCGGGGTGAGATCTAGAAAACTGTTGGGTTTCATTGTTAGCGGAAAAGGGATTGAGGTGGATCCGGCCAAAGTGAAAGCGATACAAGAAATGCCTGAGTCAAGAACGGAAAAACAAGTTTGTGGTTTCTTAGGGAGGTTGAACCACGTTGCAAGGTTCATCTCCCACCTAACAACCACGTGTGAGCCAATATTCAAATTGCTGAGAAAAGATCAGGCTATCAGGTGGAATGATGATTGCCAAAGGGCTTTCGAGAAGATAAAAGAGTATTTGCAGAATCCTCCTATCCTTATGCCTCCGGTCCTAGGGAGACCGCTGATTATGTATTTGACAGTACTAGACAATTCCATGGGTTGTGTTCTCGGTCAACACGACGAGACAGGTAGGAAAGAGCATGCCATCTGTAGCACCTCAAATTTGCACCTATCATTATACATACATTGTCATTATTAGGTCATAACATAACATGGTCCACTGCATAACATTGCATTGTCCCCTTTGCCCCAAGTGCAAGTCATCAGAAGAATTAGGTCAAACTGGTCAGGAGATCAGTCAATCAAGCAAGCAAGCACAATTTTCATTGAGCCAAGGCCTTAGGGTTGGTCCAACATGTTCACATGACTTGGGGATCCATTTGAAGTGTTTTGGTCAAGGATTGGATGTTCAGAAGTCATCAGTCAATGCACAGCTTGCCAGAAACCCTAAAAAGTCAAACTTGGTCAACTGTGTCTGATTTTATGGTTTTGATGGTGGGATTTGGTTTGAGAGAGCTCATTCATGTCCAAATAGGCCTCATATATCATGTCAAACATCATCATGGAAGAATTTGAAGCCAGACAAGAAATTTCCAGAAATAGAAAGTTGACCTGTAATTGGAATTTGCCAAAAATGGAAAGTCTTGATCCTCAAACTTACATCATGATACAAGCTTCAAATGAATTTTTGCCCAACATGAAAGTTGAATATCTTGTTCTCCCATTTCCAAAAAGTCCAAGAACACTCAATTCTCATGTATGGTTGGCAAGTTATGATCAAATCATTTTCAGAAATTTTTGAACTTCAAAAGGCCATATCTCTCAAACCATTTGGCCAAATTGGGTGGGGTTTTTTGCAACAAGTCACATTTGATGCCCTCTTTCCAAATATGTCATCATCATTCACCAAAACTTCACCAATCAAAATGGCATTTTTGGACTTGCATGAATTAATTTCAAGTGAGGTTGAAAAATGAGTTTCAAAATTAACCACTTCCAACCAATTCTACCAATCAAATATGTTCAGAAATGATGTTTTGGATTTGTCTAGGCCCAAATTCGAGCTACAGCCATGCACATGCACCATTTGAGTGGAAATCACCAAATTAGCAAAAACACTCAAAATTAGCAATTCCAATTACCACTCACTTAATCCCAACTTAGCTCCACTAAGCATCATATATATTGCATTTTTCTGCTGAAAGAAACCCTAGAAGCAGCAGCCTCCATCATTCCAAAATAGAACATCTCATTTTCTCTCAAATACCATTTTCTCATTTTTGCATTTTCTGACCAAAACCTCAAAAGAACTCGAGCTATTCTTGTTGGTCTCATCATGTCTTAACCATTTGAAAGTTGTTGCAAGTGGTAAATCCCAATTGTAAGCACAGCACACGACTGTTTCATCCAAGAACTCATTAATGGCAGATTTGGTCTGAGGTCGTTTCAAGGGTTGCTGAGCTAAACTTTCTTCACCATTCACCTTGTGGGAGCTAGTGGAGCATCTGTTTTGAGCCAACACATCCAAATAACACCTGTTTCATCATTTTCTTCAAGATCAAGTAAGTTTTCGAGTTTCTCTATTTACAAAACTATGCTATGCTTGTGATAGAGTGTGTTGTGCTGGTCATTTTGAAACTTCAATCATTGAAAATGGTTGGCTATTCTGAAAGTTACGATGATTTAAAGTTTGTTGCTCCAATATGTTTTTGCTCGATTCATGATGCTGAGCTTGATTCATAGAAAATGGCTTTTGGAATGTTGATGTGTGTGGTTTGCTGGTCATGATGATGCCTTCATTTCGAATTTCTGGAAAAATAATTTTTTCGAATTTGATTGATGAAGATGAAGCTCACTGTAGCGTACGAGCCCTAGTTCCCTGCCCAGAACACGTTTCGCCCTTGCATTGCATGTTCTTCCACACTTCTGGGTCATGAAACCAATCAGCGTGTGACACGCAGGCTGTCCAATGCACACCGTTTCATTTAAGTTCCCAGGAATTACCAATATGCCATTTCCGGTTTAAATAAATCATTAAATCATTTTAATTCTTAATTTTTATTTCATTTTGTGACCAATCTTTGAAAAATCATAAGTCAACCGATTTTGATCCAAAATTCATGGGAATTTTTGCATTGTATTCATCATGATCTCTAGTTAATTATCATATTTTTTTCCAGATTTTTTTGGATGGTTGGATTTTAATTGGTGCTAGGGTTTTGTTCATGTGTTCCTTTTTGTACCTTTTGCCAAAACAATTGTGAAATGATGATGCTTTATCCAATGACTCTCAAATTTTTTGTGCTTAAACTAGACACATTCATGGTGATTTTGGTGTAGAATTTGTGAATTTATCATTGCTGGTTTGTGAGATATGATTTTTTGAATTAGGGTTTGACAATTTGTGTCACACCATTGATGTCCAACTTCATGATTTTCATTACCATGCTTCTTGAACTCAAATTGGTTTGAATTTTTGCATGAATGTACTCTTGGATGTCTAGTTTACATGTGAATTTTCTTGGAATTATTTGTGGCATTTCCTAATTGTTTGGGATTTTCTCCCCTGTTTGGTCTTATGTTGACTTTTTGTGACACATGTTCCCATTTCATTTGTGAAATTCTCATACTTTATTGGATGGACATGAAATTTGATATGTGATTAGTAGACATCTTAAGATTTGCCATGGTTTTAATCCCATTCATTTCTCATATGCTATCACTGATTTATGATTTTTTCAAGTTGATGCATGTTTGGTTGACCTCTTTGAGCATGTTTGGGATTGCATTGCCTTTCTGATTTTCATTGACTATCTTCTACTTGTCCAAATGAGATGAAATTTGACATGCATACCATGCTATGGGTTTTGATTGACCATTATTTATTTGGTGATTTTTGGAAATGTTTAAGATTGCTTTTGAGCTAAGTCTTGCTGTTGACTTCTATGAGCTTCTGTTTGCAATACCTTGACCTAACTTGTTCATGAAATGATGATGATGATTGATATGAATGTGAAACCAATTGGTATTGTTTCTTGATTGTTTGAACATGATTTTGGATGCTTGCCACTTGCTGTTTTAATGTTTTCATTCCCTTTTGACCCTAGGCTTGCCCTAGTGGTCCAGTTACTCACACTTGAGTTCATGTTTTCAGGTTGACCAACAATTATCCAATGAGACCAATACAAATTGGTTGTGTTTGCTTGTTTATCATGACTAACCTATTTGTTTTGTAGGTTGCTTGGCTCACATGCCTTGAGCCTTGTGCATTGCACACTTAGCTTGTTTGTGTTGACTGGTTGATATCTGTTTCCTTTTGCTTTAATTTTGAAGTTGTGTACTAATGTTGTCTGACTGGTTTCAGGTGCTTTTAGTTGCTCAGTTCCTTGTGAACTTTTGCTTTGCTTTGCTTGATAAGCAATTTGCATTGAGGTATACCTTTCTATCTTCATGTAGTCTGGAAGACCTGGCCTGTTACTTGGCCAGGCACCTGTCTGAAGTCCTCCTTAAGAGGCAATGTTTGTGATTGTTTACATTTGTCCTTGTATAGAGTCAAAGACCTCCTAAGTGAGGAGGCAATTGGCAGAACCCAAGGGATATGCAACCTATCCCCTGCTATTCGGTGTGTCATCTGCTTTGCTCACACCACTGTGTTGATGCATTGCAGATACAGACCCAAGATCTTGTACAATTGTACAGTTGAGTCAGTTTCAAATGTGTAGGAGGGTTCCCACCTTCTGAACCCACACATTCTTGTCTTAAGCTCTCCCAGGCCAGGGATAAGAGCTGTGAAGTCTCATCTTCACTCACCTTTCATCAGCCTCACCCTAACTCTCAATGTTAGGGTTAAGAGCTAACACTACCCAGTTCCAGTGGTTTGTTTGTTGAGGTTGATATGACCCCTCGACTAAAACCTAACCTTGATTGAGCCCATTGCTTGCATATAGTGTGTGCTATTTGTGCTTGTGTGTTTGCTTTAGCTTGCTTCCTGTGCAAGTTAGGTTTAGTTTGGCTTGCTTCCTGTGCAGGTCATGGTTAGGATAGGCTTGCTCCCTGTGCAAGTTAGCTAGAAACCTTAACTTAGGGATGAATTTGCATGATAACATCTAGGCTCGAGTCGTAGTCTCCCTAGTTGTGTCTCCCTCTGTTATTTGGTTAGGCTAGTCCTGTATCCCTCCGTAGCGGAACTACGTCGCCCTGATCCTCATACCAGATGAGGTACGTAGGCAGGAGATGAGCTGATCTCTCTGGGCGCCTTTTTTTCCTTTTTTAGCCTTTGTGTCTCAACCCCCTTGTGTGTGTTGTTGTGTGCTTGGAAGTTGATGTAAGTCCATCGAGTGGCATTCGGGTTCCAGTGTGTGTTTGTTGGTTCGGATGCTGATGTAAGTCCAGTGATTGGCATTCGGGCTCCACGTTCGCCTGTGTCTTTGTTTTGTCTTGTTGTGTGCTTGGAAGCTGATGTAAGTCCATCGAGTGGCATTCGGGTTCCAGTGTGCGTATTGTTTTGGTTCGGATGCTGATGTAAGTCCAGTGATTGGCATTCGGGCTCCACGTTTGCCTTCTTGTGTGTGTTTTGGTTCGGATGGTGATGTAAGCCCAGTGATTGGCATTCAGGCTCCACGTTTGCCTTTGCCAGTGTTTGTTTGTGTGTGTGTTAGCCGAGCTACGAATGCTCTGATTCTCCTTCGTCCAAGGAGATACGTATGCATAGGATGCGATATCCTAGCGAGCATGTGTCGTTTCCCCAGTCCGAACTACTTCGACTCTGATGTCTATGCCTGATAGACTAAGTAGGCCCAGGATGCGATATCCTGCCGAGTCAGTTTCAGTCTTGTTTGTTTTCTTGTGTCTCTTTCAGCCAGTGTGTGTGTGTGAGCAGTGTTTTAGCAACCATTGTCCTTTCTATTGTGCGTGGATCCCGTCGAGTACGACGGATGCGTAGGGGTGCTAATACCTTCCCTTCGCATAACCGACTCCCGATCCCATTCTCTTTGGTCGCGAGACCATGTCTTTCCCAGGTTTACTCTGAGCGTTTCCTTTCCCTCTTTTGGGATAAATAACGCACGGTGGCGGCTCTGTTGTTCTTGTTTTCCCGCCGGTTTTTCGCGTAATGCGACACCATCTACTACCTGAGTAAGAAATTCACAGATTGCGAGTCGAGATACTCAATCCTTGAAAAGACATGTTGTGCACTTGCATGGGCTGCTAAGCGATTGAGACAATACATGCTGACTCACATAACCTTACTGATCTCCAAGATGGATCCAGTCAAGTATATATTTGAGAAGCCAGCTCTCACCGAAAGGGTTGCTCGTTGACAAATGGTACTGACAGAGTATGACATCCAGTATACATCCCAGGAAGCCATCAAGGGGAGTATTCTGTCAGACTATCTTGCTCAACAGCCGGTTGAAGATTACGAGTCGATGAAGTTTGATTTTCCAGATGAAGACATCATGTTCCTCAAGATGAAAGACTGCGAAGAGCCAGTTGTTGAGGAGGGACCTGATCCAGACAAAAAGTGGACTTTGTTGTTTGATGGGGTTGTCAATGCCAGAGGAAATGGAATTGGTGCTGTCATTACTACTCCGAAAGGTGCCCACATGCCTTTCACCGCTCGTCTGACTTTTGAGTGCACAAATAATGAAGCTGAGTATGAAGCCTGTATCTTGGGTATTGAGCAAGCCATTGACTTGAGAATCAAGACTTTGGACATCTTCGGAGATTCAGCTCTAGTGATCAATCAAGTGAATGGTGATTGGAACACCCTTCAGCCCTTCTGGTCCCTTACAGAGATTACACGAGAAGACTGTTGACTTTCTTCATGACAGTAAAGTTGTATCATATACCTCGTGACGAAAACCAGATGGCAGATGCTCTTGCTACTCTATCCTCCATGATCAACGTGATTTGGTGGAACCACGCTCCCAGGATCGATGTGATGCGCCTCGACAGGGCCGCGTATGTGTTTGCTGCTGAATTGGTAGTTGACGACAAGCCCTGGTATCACGACATCAAGTGCTTTCTGAAGAATCAAGAGTACCCTGCAGGGGCATCCAACAATGATAGAAAGACTTTGAGAAGATTGGCAGGCAGTTTCTTCTTGAACAAAGACGATGTGCTGTATAAGAGGAACTTCGACATGGTTCTGCTTAGATGCGTGGATAGACACGAAGCAGACATGTTAATGCAGGAAGTTCATGAAGGCTCCTTCGGTACTCATGCCGACGGACATGCAATGGCTAAGAAATTGTTGAGAGCGGGATATTACTGGATGACCATGGAATCTGATTGTTTCAAATATGCTCGGAAGTGTTATAAATGCCAGATTTATGCTGATAAGGTACATGTGCAGCCAAATCCTTTGAATGTGATGTCTTCACCGTGGCCTTTTTCTATGTGGGGCATCGATATGATTGGAAAGATTGAGCCGACCGCCTCCAATGGGCATCGCTTCATCCTTGTTGCCATCGACTATTTCACCAAGTGGGTCGAAGCAGCATCGTTCGCGAATGTCACCAGACATGCGGTTGCCCGTTTCATCAAGAAAGAAATCATTTGTCGCTATGGGATTCCCGAAAGAATCATTACTGATAATGGTTCTAATCTCAATAACAAAATGATGAAGGAGTTGCGCCGGAACTTCAACATTCAGCATCACAATTCTTCCCCTTACCGCCCTAAGATAAACGGTGTTGTTGAGGCGGCAAATAAGAACATAAAGAAGATTATGCAGAAGATGGTCGTTACGTACAAAGATTGGCATGAGATGCTACCCTTCGCCTTGCATGGGTACCGTACTTCAGTATGTACATCGACCGGGGCAACCCCTTACTCCCTTGTGTATGGTATTGAAGCAGTCCTACCTGTTGAAGTGGAGATTCCTTCTCTAAGAGTCCTGTTGGATGTCAAGTTAGACGAAGCTGAATGGATTCGGACAAGGTTCAATAAGTTGAGTCTTATCAAAGAGAAGCGAATGGCAGCCATTTGTCATGGGCAGTTGTATCAGAGTCAGATGAAGAGAGCCTTTGATCAGAAAGTGCGTCCTCGATGTTTCCAAGTCGGAGATTTGGTGTTGAAAAGGATCCTTCCTCCTCAGACAGATCATAGGGGCAAGTGGACTCCTAACTATGATGGACCATATATTGTCACCAAGGTTTTTGATGGTGGGGCCTTAATGCTTGCAACTATGGATGGTGAAAACTTCACTTCCCCTGTGAACTCAGATGCAGTTAAAAAATACTTCGCATAAAATAGACCCGTTGGACAGTAAAAAGAATAGTCCAGGCAAAAATGGGCATCCCGGTAAGTTGAAAACCAAGAAAATGAAAAGGTTCGGGCAAAAATTAGGGATTAAAAATGAAAAGATCGTACACCCGGTAAGTTGAAAACCTGAAAAGGCAACTTAGGCAAAAATGGGTATCCCGGTGGATTGAAAACCCGAAAAGGGCGATCCAGGCAAAAGTTAGGGATTAAACGAATGACTGCGTTCTGAGTAGTTCTGAATCTCATCTCGTGTCAATGACTGGAAACTTTTGAAGGATAAGAAACAGTCCAATCACTCTTTTCAGAAAGCTGATCATCTGGAGGATCTTGAAGATGATCAAGTCATAGCAGAATTGGAACCCAATAGAAATCCATTTCACATTGCCATTAGATTAATTTCTGTTTTTATCTTTTGTGCGATTACCTATTTCCAGGGATTGCTTCCTGATGTAAATGCCTATTCAGAGGCTATTCAATCATGTTATTCAGTATATCTCTGTTTTCATTTTCATTTTACTATTTTGTTTGCAAAAATGACGTCCGAATTTTTGATAAACATTGCATCATGAAACATAAGAGCTTTACAGGTACATGCTTAATAAACATTTAAAATTGTTGTAAATGTTAAGTGCTTTAGATCGTCTATTTAGAACAGGTGCCCTCAGGGCATTTCCTTAAGGTTCCCAGTCGATGATCGCGAATGTTTTCCCCCAACAGTCGAAGTTGGTATCTTATCCCTGCAGAGCTGATCAGAGCATTGGATTCTTCGATCCCCAGCAGGCTCTCACTGATGTACCTCCCCCAAGCGTTTGTTTCAGAATATACACTCCCCAGTAGAGTTGACAGTGTCAGACTATATATCCCCAGCGGAGTTGACAGTGCCAGACTGTATCTTCCCAGCAGAAGCGGCTGCTCCTCAGGGTTCGATGCCAGATCGATGATCTCGACACCAGATCCATGGTCTCTTTCCTTGAAGCAGAATCTCGGTACCGTATCGGTGTTTTCTTCCCTTGCTAAGTCGTCTCTCTCGCAGGTTATGGTTGCCATAACCACTATCGCTTTCCCCAACAGCAGGTTTTCAGTGTCGTTCTCTCCCCAGTCAGAGTCTCGGTATTTCGTCATTGCTAGAACACCGTGTGGCGGGTCATTTCCCCACAGAGTTCTTTGCGCTGTGCATCTCCAACAGCCTTGCCAGGGTCCAGAAGATGGTGATCATTTCCCCAGCAGATTCCCTTGCCTCGGCTTGGCATTCTACCCAGCATTTCGCATCCCTGCATGTAGAATCATATTGCATTGCATCCTCCCAAATCGCGTAGCATTTCCATTTTCATGGAGCATTACGCCATTGAAAAATTCAAACATACGCATGTAAGCATAAAACATTCTCGGTATCCCAAGTGATAAGCCAGAAGTTGTTTCCAGTACTCAGACTGAAGATTGTTCATGACTTACCTTTATTATCCTCAGCAAGTGTCATTGGCCCATGCGCCGCCTCTATTATCTTTCCCTATTTCTGCCGATGCTGACAGGCATGAAGTTTTTCCGGTATTCAGACCGAAGTGGCGTTCAGGCCAGTTTTCCGATGTTCAGATCGAAGAAGTTTCCGACGTTCAGGTCGATGCAACTTGTGGCATTCAGGCCAATTTTCCGATATTCAAATCGAAGTGGCATTCAGGCCAATTTTCCGGTATTTAGACCGAAGTGGCATTCAGGCCAATTTCCGGTATTCAGACCGAAGTGGCATTCAGGACAATTTTTAGATGTTCAGATCGAAGAAGTTTCCGACATTCAGGTCAATGCAACTTGTGGCATTCAGGTCAGTTTCCGGTATTCAGAACGAAGTGGCGTTCAGGCCAATTTTTCCGATGTTCAGATCGAAGAAGTTTCTGACGTTCAGGTTGATGCAACTTGTGCCATTCAGGCCAATTTTCCGATATTCAGAACGAAGTGGCATTCAGGCCAGTTTTCCGATGTTCAGATCGAAGAAGTTTCCGACATTCAGGTCGACGCAACTTGTGGCATTCAGGCCAGTCTCTCGGTGTTCAGACCGATATTAATAATCTCATATCTTCCGATGTTCAGATCGAAGTCATTTCCAATATTCAGACTGATGAGCGGCATTCAGGCCATGGTTATCTCTGTGTTACCATTTATTTTGGTATCCAGGTTAACATTCTTTTTCGGTATTCAGACTGACTCTCACCGTACCAGACGGGTTGTTCTTTCAAGACCACCTCTTTGCCGATTCTGATAGGCATTGTTACTTCACTTCACTTCAGTGCAAATTTTCGGGTTTATTGTATTCAATCCCTTGATACCTCGAAAGTGCGAAAGTCGCTGCTATCTTCTTTTCGGGTCTCCAGTTGATTGAATAGGGGCAGCTGTAATACCTCAAAATTTGCCCCCCCTCATCCATGCATTGATTTTTAGGTCATTTAACATTTCATATTGCATTTCATCATGTCAATCGGAATTAGATCCAAGAAGCTTGAATATCATCCAAGACACTTTGTGGGTCCTATCTAGGTGATCAGTCAACACAAGGGAATGGCTTGAGATACTTCCAACATGTTCAAATGGGGTATATTCATCAGTCAAAACGTTAATCTTGAAGGAGCAAAAGTTTGTTCATGAACTGTCATGCTCGCTAGGCGAAGCCCACGTGTTTCAGAAGAAGAAAAAACGAATATATATATATATATATATATATATATATATATATATATATATATATATATATATATATATATATATAAATAAATAAATAAATAAAATATAACAGAAAAATCTTGGACTTATAAATTCTAGACTTCCATCTCCCAAGAAACCCTGGGGAAAAAGATAGTGAGAGAAGAGCTAACAGAGTTCAGAGCAACCTCCAGAGACTGAAAGGAACTCATCTGCAAAGAGCCAATTCCATCTCATATAAACCCTCAGATTGCTTTGCAAACCCAACCGGGCAATTCAATTTCATTCGATCTCTCCAATCAGGTTTGCCCTATTTCCATTACTCTATGCTTTCAATTTGAATGCTCTGAATGTATGAGGTATTATGGGTGAATTTGGAAGAGGGGGTATCGTTAGGTTTTGCATGTGGGCACATGTTTTAGTATGTATGTCATGTCTTGATGTGTGGATCCTTGCCCCCTGACTTTGAATTTTGATACCCTTTTGATGCATGTGTTTGACAAGAGGTTTAGGCCTCCTACACTTGGTTGCTTTTAGTGAGCTCTTTTTGTAAATTTTAATGGCATGATTCATGTGGTTACATTTTAATTTGGGGTAACTCTTGATTGTGCCCCATCTTGTCACTCTAACTTGTTTGTTGAGTTTTTTGTGAGGGCTCACATGACTCCTGAAAGGATAGCTTGCTTGGCATTCCACTTTATTTGTGGGATACCACCTGGAGATTTATTCCGATTACCTGTGCTGACTTGCTTTCTTTGGTGGTGCCAGCTTGAGAGATCTCTGGGTTTCTTGTGTCGTTAGTTGCTATTACTTCGGATCTTTATCCGTGTGGTACTTTTACATCTTTCCCGCATTTTACCGCTTTCTTAGCTGGAAGACCTCAATAGGAGGCAATGTTTTCTTTTGTTTGTTTACTTTTGTGCCCAAAGACCTCCCTGAAGAGGCAATTGACGGATAAAAGGGATTAGTAATCAATCCCCCGTTATTCAGTGTGTCGTTCTTTATGCTCGCACTACGTGTCGATGCTTCAGAACAAAAGCCCAAGATCTTTTGTCCGGTCAGTCAGTGGAGAGGGTTCCACCTTTCTGAATCCCCACTTTTTGTCATAAGCTCACCCTGGCCAGGGTTAAGAGCTATGAGGTCTTATCCTCATTCCCCTTTTGATCTGCTCACCCTGACGTTCAATGTCAGTGGTTAAGAGCCCATTTGATTACCTTTCCATGACTTGTTTGTCGAGGTTGATATGACCCCTCTTGACTAAAGCCCTACCCATGTATGTTTGAGCCCCCCTGTTGGCGCGTTTACTTTAAGATACATGTTTTGTGTGATATGATCGTCTCCCCATAGGATTGCTAGGCTTCGTATAGTCTCTCGTTTGCATGTCAATTAAGGTAGCACTGTTCCTTCGTCTAGGACTTCCTTTTTGCATGAGCATTCATAAAACACAAACAAACTCATTTATTTTTCTTCTCCTAAGAACACGTTAACTCCTTCTACTACAGGCGAGTAAGTCTCCAAAGGTCGAGCATCCGGTAGATTGCGTAGTAACGTCGTTCGTCCAAAACACAACCCTTAACCCGTAGTTAGCCGAACTACGGCTTGCTCTGATTCTCATTCCAGATGATATACGTAGGCATAAGACGCGATGTCTTAGCGAGCACACTCCTTTTTAACCCCTAGGTGGCCGAGCTACGAAGACTCTGATTCTCATATTCAGATGAGATACGTATGCAGTGGATGCGACATCCATGCGAGTAATTTTCTTTTGACCCCTCTTTTAGTAAATAGTACATTAGATAAACCCACACCCTTTAGACAAGAACAACAAGCGTGGATCCCGTAGAGTACTACGGATGCGTAGGGGTGCTAATACCTTCCCTTCGCATAACCGGCTCCCGAACCCAAGATTTGGTTGCGAGACCTTGTCTTTTCCTTTCCTTTCTCCCAGGTTTACTTCGAGCGTTTCCTTTCCCTCCTTTGGGATAAATAACACACGGTGGCGACTCTTCTGTCATTTCTTTCTCGCCGGGTGTTTTTTCGCATACTATATTTTTTAGGTTGCGACAAAAGTCTACTAGGGTTTCGTTTTGCAAGGCTCAAGAAATAAAGATGTGAAATCTTTAATCTGCTCTACCTGTTGGTAGATATCCATAACCTTGAAAGGTATTGTGAGGGTTTCTATTATTCAATGGACAAAGCCTCATGCCAGATGCTAATCTCCAACGGCTCTCTTAGCATACTTCTTCAACAAGCTTGCTCGTTATGTTCAAATCCTCCAACGACTATTTTATTAGTCCTATAAAAGGATGTTCAAAGATATGAATGTGGTAAATATGGTTGGCCAAGTTGATCAACATAGGTTCGTTGACTTTTGTTGAAAACTATGAATGTGCTAAAGATTCAAATACTGTGGAAGTCTTTGAGTAAGTTCTCAACAAGAACCACACAACACAAAGAGGATTTGATACAAGCAATAACACTTTTATATATTTGCTAGCTTGTATAATAGGGTCTTAAGACAATAAGACCCTCAAGCAATAACACTTTTGTGCTTTTGTATATTCCAACACTTTTGTATATGTGTTGAGTGCGTTAAAGGTAAACAAACCAAAACAAAGAAATATGTTGCATATAGAGCTAGGATGTCTTAGAATTAATACATACGGACATTTGTGGACCATTTCCCACACCTTCTTGGAATGGTCAACAATATTTTATATCATTCGTAGATGATTACTCTAGATACACGTACATATTTTTTATACATGAAAAGTCTCAATCATTGAATGTGTTCAAATCGTTTAAGACTGAAGTTGAGAATCAACTCAACAAAAGAATTAAGAAAGTCAAGTCTGACCATGGCGGTGAATATTACGGCAGATATGACGGTTCAGGTGAACAACATCCAGAGCCTTTTTCCAAATACCTAGATAAATGTGGAATCATCCCACAGTACATCATGTCAATATCGCCTAGGATGAACGATGTTGCTGAAAGATGAAATCATACTCTTAAGGATATGTTAAGGATATGGTCAGGAGTATAATTTGTCATTCTACCTTATTAGAGTCACTCTAGAGAGAGAGACTAAAGACTGTAGCTTATATTCTAAATAGAGTACCAACAAAAGCACCTGCCAAAACACCTTACGAGCTTTAGACTGGGTGAAAGCCTAGTCTAAAAAAGTTTCATTTGTGGGGATGTCCAACTAAGGCAAAGCATTATAGGAAAAATGAAAATAAATTGGACTCCCGAATAGTAAGCAACTACTTTATTGGCTATTCTGAAAGATCTAAAGGCTACAAATCTTACGATCCCAAATTAAATTCAATTTTTTAGACAGAAACAGGCACATTCTTTGAGGATATTGAGTTTGGGGAAAGAATAAGGTTAGAAGAATCAGTAACAATTCCAGAACCGACTCATATAGTTACTTTTGATCAAGAAAGAACAGAACCTCCATGAGACATTGTTGAAATTCCTACAACTTAATATGATTTGGTAATTCATGAAGAACAAACTCAAGATCCTCAAGAACAAGTGTTATAAGAACCAATACCTTTGCAGATATCCACTAGAGAAACGAGAAATGCTATTATGAATTACTACATAGTCTTTCTCCAAGAACATGAAGAAAATAATGGTATGATGGAAGATGATTCAATCAACTTCCGTCAAGCCATAAAAGTGGATTGAAGAAATATAGGAGGAGTATAAGTCCATGCAAGATAATAAATTTTGAGAACTTGTCCCGTTACGAGAAGGTGTGAAACCCATTGGTTGCAAATGGATATTTAAGACCAAACGGGATTCTAACGGTAAGGTGGAGAGGTATAAAGCTCGTCTTATGGCTAATGGTTATAGTCAAAAGGAAGGAATTGACTTTAAAGAGACTCTATCTCCGGTTTCATCAAAATACTCTTTTAGGACAATCATGGCTCTTGTTACACATTATGATTTGAAACTCCATCAAATGGATTTCAAGACGGCTTTCCTCACTAGCAATGTTGATGAAATGATCTATATGGTACAACCAGAAAACTTTGTGTCGTGAGACTCAAAGAATATGGTTTACAAATTAACAAAATCCATTTATGGTGTAAAACAAGCATCTTGTCACTGGTACCACAACTTTCTTGAGGTAATTTGCTCATTTGGTTTTGAGGTGAATCTTGTTGAAGATTGTGCGTATGACAAATTCAGTGGGAGCATGATCAGTCACTATTTTCGCTATATTTTCGTTGCATATCCGACAAGATACCAAGGATTTTGAGACACTATGTACGCATTATGGTACCTTTAAAGTTAATTTTCATTCCCGTAAGTTATTTAAGCGATTTTATTAATTGTCAGTTTTATTTTATATTTTCGTGATTTTACGCGTAGGATGTATGTGTTTTTGTCCAACAGGTCCAGGTGGAAGAATTGAGGAACTCAGAGTGAGACAATGTGGAATTCCGGCAAGCAAAGGAATAGAAAAATCCCGGTACAGGAGGCCTGACACGGCCACCCGTGTCACCTGACACGGGCCATGTCAGGCAGAAGGAGAATGAAGCAAAAAACAGTAGCCTGACACGGCCCGTGTCAGGCCTTATCCCATACCGTGTCACGCCCTTGGGCGTGTCAAGTGAAGCAGTAAGCTGACACGGCCACCCATGTCAGCTGACACGGACTGTGTCAGCCCAAGCCCAAAATTTTCCCTTTTCATCGGGCTTGCAGAGAGATTTTTGGACATGTCCATCTATTGCTTGGAATTTTCACTATATAAGAGATCCTTATACCAAAGAAAAGATCATTTGGAACGAGGCGAACACAGTATTGTCAGAGAAGTAAGGATTACAGAGATCAAGAAATTCGGAGAGCTGAAGGTTTTCATGAGCGGAAGCGATTGAAGATCCACATCATCCAATTACTTGTAATGTGTATTTTTTATCTTGAGTTTGTTTTGAAAAATATGAGTAGCTAAACCCCCCAATGCTATGGGGTATCCCTGATTTAGAATTGTAACGAATTTGAGTATACTTTTGCATTTATAATATTATTCTTACGGTAACCGTTTGATGTGTTCAATGCTTTCTCTTTCGGACCAATCAAGATTGTTTTGTGGTTATCAATTAGGCTGGACCGCTATTGATAAGGTTTTCATAAGGCTACTCTGCAGTAGATATCACCTAGGACTAGGGATACCCTGTATGAACCAGAGTGTTCTTGATATAATAAAGCTTAACTTCACCTTAATTGCCTATGGACATAGAAATTAGGGTAGATTGATTAAAGGTTTTCTCACCAAGGACTTGGGAGAAAATACCCTTGAGAACTGGTAGTAATTGATATTTGTTGATGCAATAGTGACTCAGAGTTGTTACAGGGATAAATCATACACCTTCTCGGGCATTGTTCCTCTTACCTTGCAAACCCTTATTTTCATCCTTATTTGCCTTTGCTTTTATTTTTATAATTTTGAATCTAAAAACCCAAATCATAATTTTTGTTTAATTGAATGATAACTTGAACTCGATATTAACGTGCAGTCCTTGAGATCGACATTTGGGGGATTTACCAGTTATTACTATAATAGGCAAAATAGTACACTTGCTATTTTTCCGATCAAGTTTTTGGCGCTGTTGTCGGGGATTGCCAAAATATAGAGTTTAATTTTTAGTTCAATTAAAATTTTGTTGCTCTGCAATAAAATTATTTTTCTGTCATTTATATAATTTAATTCACTAATCTGTGTATGCGAGGAGAGCCATCAGCAGAATTTCTTTTTGATGCAGAAATTGAGAGAACCTTTCACCGAAGACGCAGAAACGCTAGATTGGATTCCAAAGAAGAAGTTCCCTCTGATCACTCAGATTCAGAAAAAGAAACTATGGCTGAAGTTCCTCCAATTCCACCGCTTCCACCTCCGGAAAGACTCCTAGGTGACTATGGAGGTGCAAATGCACCAGGTGGTAGATTGACCATTGTCAACCAACCGGTGAATGTGACGAACTTTCAACTGCATCCTAGCACAATCAATCAACTTGAGAGAAAATCTTTCACCGGAAAGGTTAATGAAGATACCAACAAGCACCTGCAGAGATTCCTGACCATGAGTACTACTTTGAAAATTGATGGTCATACTGATGAAGAAAAAAAGTTAAGAATGTTCCCGTTCACCTTATCTGAAGAGGCGGAAGAGTGGTTCTATTCTCTTCCAGCTGTCAGTATTACATCATGGGAAGAGATGGAAACAACTTTCTTAAATGAGTATTTTCCCGCATCAGTATTTCTGAGAAAAAGGTATGAAATCTTGAACTTCAAACAGAGAGATGGTGGGTCTTTGGGAGATACCTACAAAAGATTCAAAAGAGTCCTGGTAGCATGCCCAACTAATAATATGGACCAGACTGAACAAATGCATATGTTTGTGAATGGGCTGAAAATAAAGACAAAACAGTTGATTGATACAGCAGTCGGTGGCTCAACAAATTTCTCAACAGCCACCGGTATTAAAAGGATTATTGAAGCGATAGCCGCAAATGAGCATCTGGAATTATATGATAGGCGTACAAGTAAACCTGAAGGAGTCATTGACTTGAAAGTAGAAGCAAATAAAATCCGTTTGGAAGATACGGTCGCTACTGAAGTAGAGAAGAAATTGAAAGCAATGAATATAGGTACTCAACAGGTAGCTCAAATTCAACCTGCTCAGACCATCATGTGTGAAATCTGTAATGGACCTCACCATATTGTGTATTGCTTTGCAACTCCTCAACAAATTGAAGAGATAAAATTCTTAAAGCAGAACAACCCCTACTCTAACACTTACAATCCAGGTTGGAAGAATCATCCAAACATCTCATGGAAATATCAGAAAGGGAATGTTTCACAACAGGGTCAAGGTCAATATCAGACTCAATATCAACAACAGCAAGCTCCAAGGAAAGCAAATTGGGAGATTGCCATTGAAAACATGGCAGCTCAAAATAGGAAATTTGAAGAAGAGACGAGAAACAATCATAAAAACACCACCGCCTCTTTAAAGAACCTTGAAGTTTAGTTGGGGCAGATAGCACAACAACTAGCAATTTCTCGAACACCAGGTTCTTTACCAAGTGAGACAATTCAAAATTCGAGAGGTCAAGAGAATATTAGCATTGTCACGACGAAAAAGAAAAAGGCTGCTAAAAAGAAAAAAATTATATCACCGGGCGAGCCGACTGAAGAGGAAATTACAAAGGAGACTAAACTAGTGATTAAGCCGCCCTACCCTCAGAGAGTGACAAAGAAGGAACCAAGCGAGTCTGACTTGGAGAAATTCATGACAATTTTTAAAAAGGTTGAGGGTCATATGTCTTTGTTTGAAGCACTCGAAAGAATGCCCATGTATAAGAAATTCATGGAAGAGGTAATGGCTGAAAAGAAACCAACAGAAGAAGAATAGGTAGCCTGGAAGGAAAAGTATAGTGCAAATTCGCGGGAGCAGAAGATTCCAAACAAACAGAATGATCCTGGAACGGTAACAGTACCATGCACAATTAAAGGAAGAACCTTCAAAAGGGGACTAATAGATTATGGAGCTAGTGTGAGTTTGATGCCATTATCAATCTATCACAGGTTGGGTATTAAAAATGCCAGTGATACAAAGACAAATTTGAAGTTTGCGGATCACTCGAGAAAGGATGCATATGGTATAGCAGAAGACGTACTGGTAACAATAGAGGACTTGAGTTTTCTGGTTGATTTTGTAATCCTAGACATACCTGAAGATGATGAGGCACCCATCATTATGGGTCGACCTTTCATGCAGACAAGTCGATGCAATCTCGATATGGACCAGGGCACATTAACCTTGAAAGCTCACGACAAATAGATAACATTGAATGCTATTGAAGACCAGGAGCTAGAAGAAGATACAGAATCTCACTATCAAGTATGCGTAATAAGGACAGAGGCGAGAAGGCAAAGTAACATGCCAACATCAAAGAAAGATGCAGGAAGGCCCTCTCGACTCTCATCACTGCCATTAGCCACCCTGAATGGAAAGACTCCCATCTCTATTCCAAAAACCAAGAAAAAGAAAGAAAAAAATGAAAACATGGTAAGGAGATGAAGGTTAAAAAGGACTTGTGGCACAAAGGAATCCATACGGATGAAAGAGACAACTTCCTAGTTTTGGAGGAGAGGTGCAACAAGGTTTAGAGGCTGAAGTACCCCCCGTAACAAGGGGGATGAATCGTCGAGCCACACAATGTTAAACGAAGCGCTTCGTGGGAGGCAACCACATGTTACTAGTTCTAATTATTATTTGTGTTTGTTTGTTATTTTAGGTTTGCATAGTGCCTTGCATAAAAGGGAGAAGGTACTCACATGGAAAAGGTTGAAAATTGTGAATTTTGTATGGTCATGTTGCACTTTCCGCCCCATCCCCCTCAGTGGGGCACTTTGAGTCACCCTCCTTCTATACTATTCTAAAACATTGAGGTCAACGTTTAGTTCAAGTGTGGGGGAGGTTTTCCTATGCTTTTTACATTTAGTTTTGTTTTGTTTTATGTTTTATTTGATTAGTTCCCAACTTTTACTGTTAACATTGGTTTATTTTTACTGTCGGGTATCATGTGTTGCATGTATTTCAGGTTCTTGGTATTATAGTTGGATGAGGTAATGATAAATAGCGATAATGTATGAAATGATCACTCCACTTACTATTGCTTATTGTGAAGGATCTTCCCAGAAAGTCGATACTGCTGAAGAAAAGATCGGTCGCAATTTCTAAAGCTCAACTAAAGTAGGTTCCCTATGCATTCCGAGTTGAGTAAGAAGCCGCACCATACTCGAAGTACTGTGGATGCTATCAAGCTTTACCTAATATGGTGAGTGCATAAAAAGCCAAACACATTTGTCATCATGAGCGATATTCAGGTATGTCTTATCACTCTGACTTTGCGTAGGTTCTCTGGGAGTTTCACTTCATGTATAAACACACTAAGGCACGTTGTTTGATTATAGCCCTGAGCCTTTCTAGCCATCCCGTTAATATTATCCTTTGTTAACCCCATTTGAGCCAGTAACCTTTGTTTGTCTAACCACATAAATGTAACCCGTGGCCCAAAACACTTCCTTACCCTGTTCAGAGTCAATGTGATGTCATTAAGCTGTGTTGAATTCTAAGTTTGGGGTAAACCCCATAAGTATCAAAAACCAAGGTGATTATGAAAAAAAAGAAGAAGAAAAAACAACCATAAAAAATGTGAGAAAACAAAATATAGTCGATGGTTCGAAAGAAGCACTCACCGAAGGAAGAACACTCAGTTGAAAAAAAAAAGAGAATATCAAAGAAAAACTGAGCAATTGAAAAGGAAAAGAATAAAACACAGTGAAAAGAATATGAACATTGGCTCTGAACCCAAAACCACTTGTTTTCCTTTTTGTTTGTATTTACCACACCATAACCCAAGCCCCGTTACAACCTGAAAGACCTCAAAAAATGTGTGTTGTGTGTAGTTGATATGAAAGGAGAAACTATTCAAACTTATGACTTGATATTGCATATTCTGAATTGGGAGGGAAAACACTTTAACCCCGAGAGACTTGGTGAGAGTGTGATGTAAGCTGACAGGTGAAGCGGTACCTCGATGAGGAAGTGCGGTAGAAAACTCATTAGGAAAAGCAGGAACTATAAAAGGGAGAGTGAAGGCGTTGGAGAAAGATCTCAACAGTATCATGGTAAGAATACAAATTTTGGGAAGTGACACTTTGTCATATAGGACATTACTTGAGGACAAGCAATGAGCTAAGTTTGGGGTTGTGATCAGTTATCATTTTCACTATATTTTCGTTGCTTATCTGACAAGAAACCAAGGATTTTGAGACACTGTATACGCATTATGGTACCTTTAAAGTTAATTTTCATTCCCGTAAGTTATTTAAGCAATTTTATTAATTATCAGTTTTATTTTATATATTCGTGATTTTACGCGTAGGATGTCTGTGTTTTTGTCCAACAGGTCCAGGTGGAAGAACCGAGGAACTCAAAGCAAGACAATGCGGAATTCCGGCAAGCAAAGGAATGGAAAAATCCCAGTACAGGAGGCCTGACACGGCCACCTGTGTCACTTGACACGGGCCATGTCAGGCAGAAGGAGAATGAAGCAAAAAATAGTAGCCTGACACGGCCCGTGTCACGCCTTATCTCATACCGTGTCAAGCCCTTGGGCGTGTCATGTGAAGCAGTAAGCTGACACGGCCACCCGTGTCAGCTGACACGGGCCGTGTCAGCCCAAGCCCAAAATTTTCCCTTTTCATTGGGCTTTTGATTATCGGGCTTGCAGAGAGATATTTGGACATGTCCATCTATTGCTTGGAAATTTCACTATATAAGATAACCTTCTACCAAAGAAAATACCATCTTGGAACGAGGCGAACACAGTATTGTCAGACAAGCAAGGATTGCAAAGAACAAGAAATTCGGAGAGCGGAAGGTTTTCATGAGTGGAAACGATTAAAGATCCATGTCATCCAATTACTTGTAATGTGTATTTTTTATCTTGAATTTGTTTTGGACAATATGAGTATCTAAACCCCCCAATGTGAGGGGGTGTCCCTGATTTAGAATTGTAACGAATTTGAGTATTTTTTTGCATTTATAATATTATTCTTACGGTAATCTTTTGATGTGTTTAATGCTTTCTCTTTCGGACCAATCGAGATTGTTTTATGGTTATCAATTAGGCTGGACCACCATTGATAAGGTTTTCATAAGGTTACTCTGCAGTAGATATCACCTAGGACTATTGATACCCTGTATGAACCAGAGTGTTCTTGATATAATAAAGCTTAACTTCACCGTAATTGCCTATGGACATAGAAATTAGGGTAGATTGATTAAAGGTTTTCTTACCAAGGACTTGGGAGAAAATACCCTTGAGAACTGGTAGTAATTGATATTTGTTGATGCAATAGTGACTCAGAGTTGTTACAGGGATAAACCATACACCTTCCCTGGCATTTTTCCTCTTACCTTGCACACCCTTATTTTCATCCTTATTTGTCTTTGCCTTTATTTTTATAATTTTGAATCTAAAAACCCTAATCATACTTTTTGTTTTATTGAATGATAATTTGAACTCGATATTAACGTGCAGTCCTTGAGATCGACATTCGGGGAATTTACCCGTTATTACTATAATAGGCAAAATAGTACACTTGCTACTTTTCCGATCAGAGCAAATGCACTTTCCTGGTCCTATATGTTGATGACATATTGCTTGTCGCCAATGATATAGGCATGATTCCCAAAACAAAGAAATTTCTATCAAGAATATTTGAGATAAAAGATCTTGGTGATGCCTCCTTTGTATTAAGAATTCAAAAACATCGGGACCGATCTCGAGGTATTTTAGGATTATCACAAAGGAGCTATATCGAAAAGGTACTTAAAAGGTTTTACATGCAGGAATGCAAATCAGGGGATACTCCAATTGCTAAGGGAGACAAATTCAGTCTCAGTTAGTGCCCAAAAGGAAACTTAGAAATTCAAAAAATGCAAAAGATTTCTTATGCATCAGCAGTAGGGAGTCTGATGTATGCCTAAGTATGTACGCGTTCGGATATTGCGTTCACAGTTGGCATGTTAGGTAGATATTTGAGCAATCCAGGAATGGATCATTGGAAAGCAGCCAAAAAGGTTATGAGGTATTTAAAGAGAATAAAAGACTATATGCTCACATATAGAAGATCAGACCAATTATAAATCCCTAGATACTCTGGCTCAGATTTTGTTGGATGCCAAGACAGTAAAAGATCGACTTCAGGTTATATCTACATGTTGGTCGGTGGTGCAGTTTCTTATCGCAAAGCTAAGCAAACTCTTACGATTTCATCCACCATGCTAACATAGTTTATAGCATGTTATGAGGCATCCAACCATGGAATTTGGTTGAGTAATCTTGCCATTGGGCTGTGAATTATGGAAGGAATTGAAAGGCCACATAAGCTAGATTATGACAACAAATCAGTTGTCATGTATTCCAATAATAATATAAGCTCAACCAAGTCAAAACATATTGATATCAACTTCCTAGTTGTTAAGAAAGTGGTACAAAATGGACAAATTTCCATAGAACACTTGAGGATAAACTCCATGATAGCAGATCCTCTTACAAAAGATCTTATGCCCAAGGTCTTTCATGAGCACACTACTCGCATGGGTGTTTTACCATTAGAGGAGTCTTTAGTTTAGTGGGAGTTAGTCGATTCTGAATTTTATGTTCTGTGTTTGGTATTATGTATTTTATAATTAATAATGTTTGATATTCAGTAGTTTACATTTTGTACAACAAAGTTATTGAATGATCTAACTAAAGTAAAGTAGGACCAGTTGAAAATCGACATATACAGATCAACTTCATGTGATTTTCATGTTGCACATTTCATGATGGATCTATGTCATTTAATTGCGTCAGTATTAGTGATTATTATAGGATTTAGTTATGATTGATATAACTAAAATCACTTTGATTATGTATACTGACATGACTAATGGAAGAAATACTTTAGATATGCTTAAAGAATATATTGGCTAATTTGGAGCTCATAAAGTCTAATACATGTGTAAGGTTACATATATGACCAGTGAGAGATTGTTAGAATTTTTGGATTACAAATGTAATATTGCATGTGTTAGGGTCATTATTTAATTAGTCAAAATTGCAGTGATCTAATTAATATTAAGTATGTGGTTAAAAGAATAAATGTCATGAAATATGAGATTGTTGTGTAGATACCATAAGTCAATGTCTAACTTGATGAGGGGGCAAATTAGAATATTGAACACTAAGAAATAACCCTAAGGTTATTTATAGGGGTTATGGTCCCCATTTGTAGACAAGGCAAAACGGCTTATCAGAAATTATTTTTTCATCTGCATCAGAAGAGAATCAAAAGTCATAAATGAACTCTATAAATCGGAAGATCAAATACCCACAAACCTTCAGTGATTCTCAATGAAAAATTCATGTATGTTTCCGCTTTTATTCTCTGATTGAATTCTGATATGGGTTTAAGAGATACAAGTTGATGATGAATCAACTCATAGAAATTATTTTAGAGTTCTATTCTTGATTTCTATATTGATAGAAATAATAAGGTTATGAACTGATCAAACATGTACAACGATATCCACGATAGATGAGTTACAATCATGCAAATTAAAATTATTATATTTTATCCAACCTTACAAAACCGATTTATAAGATGAGTGGTATCACTCTATATAAACTCTTTTCAAGTTATATGTCTAACCAATGTGAAATTTAGGATCTTCCTAATACACCTCCTCATGCCCAATGCTCTTTTGAGTTTGGTGTTTGAATATGAACGATGGATCCATTGTTTGATCGATAGAATCTAATACCAATTGATAGATTTAAAATAAATTAAATTGATAATCGTTAAATATAAATTATAACGCATTATTGTATCAAAGAATAATCAATTATTATAGGAACGACGTACCTTATGGAATTGGAGAGGTTATTGTCATAGAAAGTAAATATGAGAGAATTACTATTATCATTGTCGTCTAGAAAGTAAATAGGAGAGAATTAGTATTATCATTGTCGTCTAGGGTTTTAATAGAGTAATGTTTAAATAATTAAACGGTTGAGGAGAAAGATCTATCATTCAACTTAACTGAATGGTTCAATGCATCACGGCACCAAATTCAATCAAATAATTCATCAACAATTAACCTAGAATTGACCATACTATAATTAATTAATAATTAATTTTATCAACCCATAAATGATTAATTAAATAAGGCTAATGCTAACATGTGTCCCAAGGACACAAGTTAATGATACATTTATAGAAATATTTTCTTGGAATGCGTGTATTTGATTTCTTGAAACTTAAAATTTTGTTTTATTCAACACAAAAATTTTAATAGTAGTAACCTTAACTTGTGCCCCAAGGGCACAAGTTAGCAAGACCCATTAAATAATTAATCTAACCCGATAAGATAGTGGGTTGAGAAAACAAAGAGTATGACGACGGCGATCACAACTAACATGAAAGATAATGAAGATCAACTGAAGGTGGTGACTCTCACGGTAATGGAAGAGTCATGGGCGTACGACAAGGTAGTGGGTTGATAAAACAAAGAAGGGTAATGCTAACTTGTGCCCCAAGGGCACAAGTTAAGAGATGAATATAGAAACAAATTCTTGGAAAATGTGTATTGAATTTATTAAAAACTTATCATTAATAATTTTATTTACTTTTCCAAAATAAATTTTCTATTTGTGGGTTTCTTAACATGTGCCCTTGGGCACAAGTTAGCATTACCCAACAAAAAATATGACAGTGGCAACGACAATGAATATAAAAGCGGAAAACATAATAATGAAGATTGATTGATGGTGACGACTCTCACGACAGAGGAAGAGCCATGGGAAATTGGTTTATTTTGCTAGACTCAAATAGATATATTTTAGCTTTAAAAAAAAATAGATAGACACATGAAAAGTTTCAGATTACAAGATAAATCTAACAAGCACCAACACCATTAAGCCAAAGTTACAGCTGTCGCAAGTTAAACGTCATATTAAAGAAGTCCAAGGTCATTGCGAAACTTTGTTTAACCTTTTTTATACAAGTTTTTTAAAAGACAAATGTTAATATGAATATTTAATATTATTATTATTATTTTATTATATTAAATTTAGGATAAAACTTATATAAGGGAATTTTTTTTCAAAATAACCATATTTTTAAAAAAAAATCTAAAATAACCAATTTTTCAAAAAAAATACCAAAATAACCAGGTTTGGTAGAGGATGTGCCAGATGAATTGGTGCACCTCCATACCAATAAGAGGAGGCGCCAGTAGCATTGGCGCACATGCATTGGGCCTCATAAGGAGGCGCCAATGCTTGTGGCACCTGTATTAGCCCTCATGAGGAGGCACCAATGGCTTTGGCGCCTGAGTGCATTTTGCATGATGGGTGTATGCGCCAATTCATCTGGCGCATACACCCCCTCCTATTTTATTTTTTATTTTTTTTTATTTTTTTTAGTTATTTAATTTTTTTAAGTTTTTTATTTTTAATATTTAATATTTATTATTTAATACATAAGAAATAATAATGAAAAAAATAAATTCATTAAATATGTAATAATTGGTTACATTGGACAGACAAAAAACTAATGACCCGCCCGATTATAACGTCCCCCGGTTCCACATCCCGGTGCGTTAGTTTGTCTCCGAGGTTGTTAATACCTCAGGATTGGCATTAATTTTAGAAAACAAATAATGTAATCACCTCTGTTGTTTTAATATGTTGGGTTGAAGAAATTCAACATCTGGACCAACATGTCATGTACGATGTCACGACATCAGGTCTGTGACATCGCACATGTGTAGGAAACTGAATTAATTAATTCAGTATATGTTTTGGGATCAGCAAGGATATCTGGTGAATATCCTAACTCCCAGGTGGAGGTCTTGAAGACTAAATCAGAAGATATATAGGCTCAAAATATGGAGATATATATGGAGAGAGTTTAGGAACTTGAAGACCTTGTTTGTAGCAGAATTTTTCTGCTGAAGTTGCAACAGCAAAGAACAAGTCTGCTGCAACTTTCTGAAGGCCCAAATCCAGTTGGGTGATTAGGTTATAAATAGCTGATTGTAATCTAGTTTTTGTAAGCCTCTTAGAATGAATTTTTAGGGGTGTGTGTAAGGTAAACCTCCCAATCTGTGGGAAGGGTACCATGTGTCTCTCAGTGGTAAACCTGAGAGTGTTTGTTACTCAAAGCCTGTAGGCAAGAGTAATTATGTTCTTGAATGAAGCTGTGAAGCAAGTTCAAGGTGTTTGCACATTACATTGTATTTGTAGTGATAGGAATGGAAACTGGAGGTTTCTATCTAGGAGTTCCTAGGTATAGATTGCATTGGGTAGGGATTAAGTGATGAGTTGTAAACGGGGGAGTTTAACTCTGAATTGATACTACTAATAGTGGATCTTCTTCCTGGCTTGGTAGCCCCCAGATGTAGGTCATGTTGGACTGAACTGGGTTAACAATTTCCTGTGTTTGTTTACCTACTGTATGTTATAATCATGTCTGCCATAATTCAGGTTGTGTTACAGTCTGCCAATCAAGTTAATAACAAACCTGATACATAGCCTTCTGTTGGTATGTCAATCAGAATGTTTTGACATTCATCAACAACAGCACATACTGTTTAATAAGCTGATGAATTCAGTTCAGTATGTAGTGAAGTCTGGTTTTAAAAGGCATATCAGACCTGGCCAAAAGAGCAGTGTGAAATTGTCAAACGGGATGTCTTGACAGTTCTTCCAGTAAGCTGATACTGAAGTAGAGACTGGTTGGTCTTTTACAGTACAGTAAATTTAGCAGTCTGTGTTCAGGAACTAAACAGACTGAGCATATGGCTCTGGGCTTGGATGTCAGACGGAATGCTGTGACATTCATTCCTGACAGCATATGCTATATTGTTGGATGGTTAGTTTTTCTGTTTCAGGATTTTTCTCAGGCTATTCTTCAGGAATCCACCAGCTGATCTAAAATCTAGGAAACTAACAACTAAGCTACAATTAATGAACCTGACAAATAATCTATTTGTTAGCTCCTTAATAAGTGGAGATTAGTTTAACTTGTTACAACCTTTAATCTAGGAAATACAAGTACATGACCAACAAACTGGAACAATGTAACAGATGATGTCCAAAACAGGATTGAGACATCGTGCTGATAACTGTGTAGGAAAACAACAGTAGTGAATGTTATGGTGCCCATAACAAATTGTTCCTCCTCTATAGGATGACATAGAAGGAGAGGTTGTGACACTGTGAAAAGGTGCACAATAGTACAGAGTGTAATAACTGTCTTGCTGTAATAAGTACAATGTTAGATCAGATGTCATGACTTGAAGTAGAACATCTGAATACTGACTACACCAGAATTTCAATTGGTATCAGAGCAGGCATCCTGTTCTGTCTCTGGATGAGATCCATGGGTGATACTTTCTGGTAGCTGGCAAGGAGTTATGTTAGTACTGATGCTGGAACCTGTGTAAGGTTCTGTAATTCCCTGAATGGTCCCTTGAAGTAGGTGGATGGACTGTTCATGACAGGAATGGTGTGTACCTGTCTCTGGAGGTTGGCAATAGGCCTGTGTGTGGGACAGCTGTGCCAGTACTAAATCACATTCAAACCTGGTATGGTCTTGGAGACCAATCTGGTGAAGTGTGTGGTCATAGGTTGAGTTGTATTATGATTTCCGCTGCATAATACCTGGCAAAACTCAAACTCTGATGTAGTTTCCCCTCATGTGGATGAAAGGCTGCTGTGTTCAAGATCTCATCATAATCTACTGAAGATGTCAAAGATACGTGAGTCTCCTCAAGTCCACTCGTCATGACGTTCTCACTTCAGGATGGTAAGAGTCACTTAATCACTGATTCTCTTACTCTCTTGAGTAGTGTATATGAAGACCTTGAAGACCTGCAAGGAAGGTTTGTTCCAAGGAGGTGGAACCAATGTTCTATGTGATGTTAGAACATGTTGTTCAACAAGTATGCAGCTACTGGTTGAAGAGCAGATGTTTTAGGGTTCAAACAAAGGGATAATTCTGTTTGGAACCTACTCCTGACCTGGAAGAGGAGACATCTGTGTGTGCTAAGTTGACAAACGCAGGGTCAACTGGGTGTGTGCTCAAGAAGGTCATCCCTAGAAGTTGAGCTAGTTGAGATGTGACATTGTGCAATCTCCTGCTGTTTGGCATATCCCTGCAGGTTGATCAGGATTGGATAGTTGTTCCCTGAAGTACTATGGTGTGTTGGAAGACAAGTCTCCTGGATGTTAGCAGTCAATAATGGGGTAACCTGATTGTGATATCATTTAAGGGGGCTGGAACCATGAATCTTGTTATTCAAACACCACGTTCAGAAGTGGCAGTTCTTACTAGGAGTGAGAATATGAAGATTCATAGGTTGGTTGAGGTAATATGCTCTGGCAATGCATATCTACCATTGACTGGTGTTGTTTGTCTCACTAGTACTTATGGTCAGCTGAAGTCTGATTGGTATGATGGGAGGAGTTAGTTGCCACTGGTAGGGATAGTGTATGTCATGTTGAGACATATGTGTACAATGCATGGATATTGGTGTGGAGTATCCATGATTGTTAAGTTGAGGGGGAGTCTTGGTTAACCTCCTCAAGTCTGGTCAGCCTAGGGTCTGGTTGGTTGTTGACCTGTGTCACATGGGTTCTGGTGGTTGTGTGTCACATTTGCAAGGAAGAATTCATCTCTCTCATTCCTAAGAGTGAATTTAATCTGGGAAGACTTTCAAAATTGTCTAGGTGCTTGCAAGCAGAAGATGTTGACACAAGAAGAGTATTTTCAAAGTATTCTTATGGTGGAAGTATCTGAAGGGATGATTGGGAAAGGATTTAAGATCAATGTCTACTTGTGCCAAGTGCAAGTGTTTAATTGATTATCCTTGGAGCTCAAGATAACTGATGTTCTTAAAGATGTTGGAACATCACTTCTTCAAGACCTTGTGCAGAATCACAGGAAGGACAGTACATTGGCTTATGAGCTATCTCTTTGGTGGCAGCAAAAGCATATGATCTCTGAAAAGGTTTCCTGGCAAGAAACATGTTCAGCCTTGGTATGTACAAGAAGAAGAAGACATCATAGTCTTGATGGTGGTCACTTGGATCAGTTTAGTTCTGATCTAGGTAAGGAAGTGCATTGGCTAATGCACACTGTGGAGTTAAGAACAAGTGGCAGCATTCTTAACCTCATGGAAACAGCCTTGCTGTAGGAAGTGGAATCCTTGGCAGAGCTGAAGGGTTAGTTCCCAACTGGTCCTTCTGAAGACTCATACATCAGAGTGTCTGATGTCTTTGGAGAAGTAGCAGGGATTCATCAAGGTGTAAGCCTGGATGACTTAACTGCAAATCTGCAGGATGGAGGTTGTTTACTCAAACTTGGTTCACAATCAAGTCTATGAGAACATTGAACTCTGGTTCTGTGAAAGGGAGGAAGTTCTTTCAAGTGGCAGAAGAAGGAGCTGAATTCAACAGCTGGATGTCAAGCACAATGCCGTGACATTCGGTTCAGCATCAGATTCTTAGTTGGTGAAGTGGCACATCAACTTGAGATAGAAGGATCTACAGGGGTGTAGACTGGACAGTTCAAAAATTGAAGTTCAAATCTCACTTGGAAGGTCAGAATATCTTTGGGAGAAGTCTGATAAACTTGGGAAGGTCAAAAAGCAGCATTTGACTTTTTCATATGAGGATTCATGAAGGAGGTAATCAACCAGTGGCATTTGGTCTATCTCAGAAGTGAGTTCTAAGAATCAAGATAATCAACATATGGCAGCAGATTATTCTTGAGTAAGGTCTGAGACTAATTACTTTCGAGTAGAAAAGTAGGAAGTTGAAGACAAAAGGAGGGGCTTCCATTCATCCCTTGGAGCTTGTGCTAGAAGTTCTGAGCTATCTATGGAAGACTGTCTCTGGTAGTGGGATGAGAGTGTATATCCCTATGTATGTCTGGGTTCCTCTGGCCCAAGCTGAGGACTCAGTAATATCTGAAGTCTATCAGATAGTGCTCCTTGTGATGCTGTGAAGGAAGTCTCAGCTGATGTTCAAACATCTTGTGAAGTGATCTTCTGTTCTGGTTAGAAGAGAAATTGACACAGAGTGTGGATGTGTTCAGCCAAGAGGGTTGGACAGAGGGTGCGCTCTTGAAGACATGAAGATGCGTCTTATGTTTTCCTTTCATCAAGTGGTCTGGAATCTCTTTGAATCAGGAAGTATGTGAAGGTCCAACCTTGGGGTGTTGGATATGATCATGTGTGACCTCCAAGAGAGTAGGTTGTCCATGACAGGGGGAGTTGTGCCTTTGTGCTGCAAGCAATCACCAAGCTTGTGGCCTATGTGTTCTCAGATGACAAGGCAGTTATCAGGATGCTGTGATGTGAGCAGAAGAATGTCTGACCGGATGTCATGACATTGCCCTGGACATTGCTGTTAATTCCTTCTGAATTTTCAAGTCATTAGGAATTATGAGGGTGATGTGGCTAAGTCTGATAAACCAGAATAAGACTGATGGCTACAGCTGTGTGGTACAGGGGGAGTAACCATCAACTGAAGTGTGGAAAGTTGGTTGTAGCAGTGCTAGGTGTCTGGAGGTATGACAGAGGTCAAAGTGAATACTGGCTGAATGCAGGAATGTTAAGACATCGCGTGCAACGTGTCTGACTGCATATATGGAATGGTCTCCATGCACTGGAACAGCTGTTTTGGAAAAGAAACAGTCAAGAGCTATAAAAGGTATTCAAAGATAGTCTGAGATTTTGTTGGTGATTCTCTGACTGTTTCTCAGCAAAAATAAATGCATCTTGACCAAGCATTTATTTCTACCGGAAATTCCTAGGCACAGGCAGGGCTATTTAAAGGATGCAATAGCCCTCTTCCTCTCACAAGAAAAACACTCCATTCTCAGAATCATGGGGTATGTTAAGGTTTGGGCAAGCTGCGCCTGGATCTGGTTTTGTGAGGGCTTCCTTTACAAATGTTTAGCTAAAAAGGGGGAGAGAAATATAGTCCTGGGGATGAGAATGTACCAGAAGAAAGCCAACTGTGGATGTGGCAGCAAACAGAAGTTGGCATCAGGCACAAAATCCACCAGCTGGGGTTTCCACTTGTGTCTTGTGATCTGAGTTAAGAAGACAGTTGTGCCTTGTGATCTGAGTTACATTGTCTATGTACTCAGCATTACATATTCTTCTGGAAGCTCTCCGGGTGAGGGGAAGGGTTCTGGTACAACTGAGTAGTGTCCCTCTTCTTCCTCATGTACACCAACATTGGTGTTCATGGTGGGGGAGATAATAACAGAGGATTATTTGTTTTAGCTAAAATTTGCCAAAGGGGGAGATTGTTAATACCTCAGGATTGGCATTAATTTTAGAAAACAAATAATGTAATCACCTCTGTTGTTTTAATATGTTGGGTTGAAGAAATTCAACATCTGGACCAACATGTCATGTACGATGTCACGACATCAGGTCTGTGACATCGCACATGTGTAGGAAACTGAATTAATTAATTCAGTATATGTTTTGGGATCAGCAAGGATATCTGGTGAATATCCTAACTCCCAGGTGGAGGTCTTGAAGACTAAATCAGAAGATATATAGGCTCAAAATATGGAGATATATATGGAGAGAGTTTAGGAACTTGAAGACCTTGTTTGTAGCAGAATTTTTCTGCTGAAGTTGCAACAGCAAAGAACAAGTCTGCTGCAACTTTCTGAAGGCCCAAATCCAGTTGGGTGATTAGGTTATAAATAGCTGATTGTAATCTAGTTTTTGTAAGCCTCTTAGAATGAATTTTTAGGGGTGTGTGTAAGGTAAACCTCCCAATCTGTGGGAAGGGTACCATGTGTCTCTCAGTGGTAAACCTGAGAGTGTTTGTTACTCAAAGCCTGTAGGCAAGAGTAATTATGTTCTTGAATGAAGCTGTGAAGCAAGTTCAAGGTGTTTGCACATTACATTGTATTTGTAGTGATAGGAATGGAAACTGGAGGTTTCTATCTAGGAGTTCCTAGGTATAGATTGCATTGGGTAGGGATTAAGTGATGAGTTGTAAACGGGGGAGTTTAACTCTGAATTGATACTACTAATAGTGGATCTTCTTCCTGGCTTGGTAGCCCCCAGATGTAGGTCATGTTGGACTGAACTGGGTTAACAATTTCCTGTGTTTGTTTACCTACTGTATGTTATAATCATGTCTGCCATAATTCAGGTTGTGTTACAGTCTGCCAATCAAGTTAATAACAAACCTGATACATAGCCTTCTGTTGGTATGTCAATCAGAATGTTTTGACATTCATCAACAACAGCACATACTGTTTAATAAGCTGATGAATTCAGTTCAGTATGTAGTGAAGTCTGGTTTTAAAAGGCATATCAGACCTGGCCAAAAGAGCAGTGTGAAATTGTCAAACGGGATGTCTTGACAGTTCTTCCAGTAAGCTGATACTGAAGTAGAGACTGGTTGGTCTTTTACAGTACAGTAAATTTAGCAGTCTGTGTTCAGGAACTAAACAGACTGAGCATATGGCTCTGGGCTTGGATGTCAGACGGAATGCTGTGACATTCATTCCTGACAGCATATGCTATATTGTTGGATGGTTAGTTTTTCTGTTTCAGGATTTTTCTCAGGCTATTCTTCAGGAATCCACCAGCTGATCTAAAATCTAGGAAACTAACAACTAAGCTACAATTAATGAACCTGACAAATAATCTATTTGTTAGCTCCTTAATAAGTGGAGATTAGTTTAACTTGTTACAACCTTTAATCTAGGAAATACAAGTACATGACCAACAAACTGGAACAATGTAACAGATGATGTCCAAAACAGGATTGAGACATCGTGCTGATAACTGTGTAGGAAAACAACAGTAGTGAATGTTATGGTGCCCATAACAAATTGTTCCTCCTCTATAGGATGACATAGAAGGAGAGGTTGTGACACTGTGAAAAGGTGCACAATAGTACAGAGTGTAATAACTGTCTTGCTGTAATAAGTACAATGTTAGATCAGATGTCATGACTTGAAGTAGAACATCTGAATACTGACTACACCAGAATTTCAGAGGTCTCCCACGATTTTCTTGAGGTGTTTGTGGTCTTTGGGTGCTGACCTGATCGAGCGATGGCTGGTTGGAAGGTCCGGTGGAAGTTCCGGCGGTATTTGACAGATGTGTCATCATTTGCTCCCAATATCCGGAGGGGCTCTGGCCAACGGTGCTTCCGTAATGGAGTTCGTTGCCCATGTCATCGTAGTTAGGGCGTTGGGGTTGGGTGAATTGGGGACGGTATAGTTGCCCAAATTGGGCCATTGAGTCGTTTTGAAAACGAAGCAATGGTTCTTGGGGCGTATTATAGTTAATCAGTGGTTGGGTGTTCATTGGTGGGGGGCTACGACGAAGTGACCCATATGAATCATTTGGGCTATAGACGGTTGTGGTTGAGGGGTTTGATTCTTGGTTTTGTGTTTGGGTGGGTGGTATGAATGGATTGCGACGTTGGATGGTTGGTTGTTGGGTGGTTGGCATGAACTGGTTGCGATGTTGGGTGTGTGGTTGTTGTGTGTATATGGTCGGTTGATGTTGTGTGGTTGGTTGTTGGGTTTGGGTGGGTTCACATTGGTGTTGGGTGGGTTCACATTGGTGTTGGGTGGTGAATTGATGTGGGGCATACGATAACGAAGCAAGTTGGCGCGGATCCATCAAATACCGCGGCTCAGATATAAATTGATGAGTTGTTACAGACCTAAACCATGCCATATATTGTTGAGTGGGTCTTGCACCTTGGATGACTGGTTCGTTCAAGATGTGTTATCGACAATTCCTTCATTGACGACACATGTCTTTTGCAAAGTCTCTCCAGTCAAAATAATCCCACTGTGCATCGACCTTTTTTTGATGCCAATTCCCCAAACACGTGGGAGATTCTGGAATCTATTGTAGCATTCCGAACTGCAGTTTGACCCGGTCACTTTGGTGCATTTCCACTGTAGTGAATCGGATAATCGATGCCTTCGTTGTCCAAACTGCAGCATCGTCATGGTTCACATCATGATTCAGACCCAGATATGGCCTCCAAACAAACTGTAAAACAATACCAAATGGTTAGATGGAAAATAATTTGAGAAGTATTTTTAAATTAAAATATAGTTTGGTGGGAGTATTACATCGTCATGTCCAATGTGGTCCAATAGATTTCGATAGACTACAAAAGCGTGTTTCGGACACCTATTGTAGTTCATTCCCCTTACTGACCACCTAAGATAATAAAAAGAAGTGAAAAATATTATTTACTGTTAATTATAAGAATAAATATAATTAACTAAATGGTGAATGGTAAAGTGTTCGACTTACTTGGTTGCAAACGGGAACACGAATGGGCGCTCATTTATCGGGGCGAGCGACGGCATTCTAGACCACCCCTAAGCTTGAAGCAAATAAGCACATGAAAAAAAAAGTACATGTATTCTTTTTTGCAGTTCTACACATTGCAGTATATAGATGGGCCAACACAGCTGAACCCCAACTATAAGTGTTTACCTTATTAATGTTGCATAATAAAGGTAAATACATTATATTCACATAATTACCTGTACTTTCTAGAAACAAAAAGTTACCAAATAAAATCATAATATAACACCGAGCTTTTATTATTTTCTCATACTCGGTTGAATCGTCGGACAATACTATACTGGCATACTATTATTTTAGGTATTTTAAATTTATACCTTACCCCCTTGCTTGACCAGATGTGTCTCCCTCAGTTTCATCGTCTAACAAAGGGGCGCCCAATAATTCATTGCATATATTATTGTCTTGGTTAACTTGCCCATTCACTGCCTTTCCGTTTATACGGAGACCCAACAACATGTACACGTCCTCAAGTGTGACGGTACACTCACCAATCGGAAGGTGAAATGTGTGGGTCTCGGGTCTCCACCTCTCCAACAAAGCCAGAATGAATTTGTAGTCCACCGAGTATGAAACAATGTTTAGTAGATTTCCAAATCCACATCCTCTAATATATGGTTCTATTAAAGAATCGTGGGGTACATATTCATGTACGCGGCATCTAAATCGCTTTGGATCCTAATAACAAAAAAGTAAGAAAATACAATTAGAAGAAGAAATACATACTCAACAAACACACATCTATAAGAAGTAATCCAAAAATAGAAACTAAAAAGAGAGAGATTACAAAGGTATAACACAAAGAAGATATGTATTAGAAGTAATCCAAAAATAGAAACTAAAAAGAGAGAGATTACAAAGGTATAACATAAAGAAGATATGTATTAGAAGTAATCCACAAATAGAAACTAAAAAGAGAGAGATTACAAAGGTATAACACAAAGAAGATATGTATTAGAAGTAATCCAGAAATAGAAACTAAAAAGAGAGAGATTACAAAGGTATAACATAAAGAAGATATGTATTAGAAGTAATCCAAAAATAGAAACTAAAAAGAGAGAGATTATAAAGGTATAACACAAAGAAGATATGTATTAGAAGTAATCCAAAAATAGAAACTAAAAAGAGAGAGATTACAAAGGTATAACACAAAGAAGATATCTATTAGAAGTAATCCAAAAATAGAAACTAAAAAGAGAGAGATTACAAGGGTATAACACAAAGAAGATATCTATTAGAAGTAATCCAAAAGTAGAAACTAAAAAGAGAGAGATTATAAAGGTATAACACAAAGAAGATATCTATTAGAAGTAATCCAAAAATAGAAACTAAAAGAGAGAGATAACATACAAATGCCGAGATATTCTCGATTGTGCCTCTGTCTTCATCGCCCATGAAATTCTGGTATCAGATATGAGATGTCGAAGGTAATGTCACGACACTAATATCTGAGTAACACAAACAGGATAAAGATAAAGAATAGTAATGCAAGAGACACAAGCAATTGTTAACCCATTTCGGTGCAACTCACCTACGTCTGGGGGCTACCAAGCCAGGAAGGAAATCCACTAAATAGAATCAGTTCAAAGACTCTCAGTACACTTCAACAAGTTACAGTCTTTCTCACCTAATCTCTACCCGTGTGATTTCCACCTAAGCACTCTTAGATATGAGAACCCACTCACTCCCCCTCAATCACACCTGTGATTTTAAACAACAATTCCTTATGAAAAGAAGACACTCTTCAATAACACACACTTGATCTTACTTAGCAGTTTCAATCAAGTAGACACACACTTGATCTTGCTTAACAGCTTCAATCAAGTAGACACACACTTGATCTTGCTTAACAGCTTCAATCAAGTAGACACACACTCTTGCTTACATGCTTAGAGTGACAAATTATAACTCACAAATCAGACCAATTCAATCATCTATGGATGAATTGAATGGCTTACAAGTCTCACGACTAAACAAGACACAAACCCTTATATTCTCTCAATATTTCGCTCAGTATTGGTTATGTATCAAATCAGGTTTTCCATGTCCTATTTATAGAAGTATTCAGCTGGGCTTGGACATCTTGAAAACCCTAAAACTATTTTCCAATTAAATCTTCTCATGACAGCTGATTAGATCTCTTTGGAAAATAAGTAAATCGGGTTGTAATTAATGATTGAATGTGTTTGCAAATCAGATCTCCAATCATACATAGATTGCCATTAAATGCGCAATCACATAACACATAACACTCCCCCTGAATGTTCTGTGTACAGGATGTCATAACATCGGGTCTGACATCCTGGAACAATCTTGCATAATTCCATTTATAATTTCCAGCAGGTACATAGATATCTTATGTTAAGACATCACATACAACATCTTATGAACACTCTTTGTTTTACCAAAATTGCTGCCAACACTTAGAACCAACAGCCCATAGTCAACAAAGACATGACTTGAATTTGCAAAGCTTGAGTTTGGTAGATGAAAGAAGTGTGGTAGAAGAAAATACTTGAGTATTGATGAAGATGATTTGATATCGTTGATATGAGAGACTATTTATAGATGAATGAGTGAGTAGGTTTGGAACCTAAAAAAAGTGTGATTGGTTGCATGGAAAGGCAAGAGGAGACAAGAGAATGACAAAATTCAGAATGGAAGAGAAAGCTAGCATGTGAAGAATCTTCTTGGCGCATGTGAAGAAAGCACATGCAAGGGAAGATGAGCCCTTCCTCTTGGCGCCTACATGTGATTTCTCATATGAAAGGAAGAGGCGCCCTTCCTCTTGGCGCCTTAGTGTAGTGCAATTGGAAGGGGCGTCCTTCCTAGTGGCGCCTGAGTGTTATTTTGTGAAGAGGCGCCCAATCCTTTGGCGCCTCAGTTACTTTATGGCGCCTAGGGAATGGGCGCCTAGGTTGGAATCTTAGGGCACATAGCTCAGAGATTCTTTGATTCCCTAGCGCTTGTGTATTCTTTTCAATCTTTTCTCTGCATGTTGGATTCCTTCAACTACATGCATGGTCAAGTCTGTACAGACAATTACCAAGTTACCAATGCAACAACCAACTTACCAATGACCAACCTATTTATGCTGTGCAGTTGAACAATTTAGCAATGCATTCAGTTTTAATTCCATTCAAACTATCTACATATTTAATATTTCAACACAATGTCTTCCACACAACATTACATGATCAGTTCCCACTGACCGGGTAGCGGACCCCGGCTAACTCTGTGTAATGTGATCGGTCGCTGAAATTTAATTTGGTTTTAATTAATTAAAAGAATTAAAATTAATAATAATAATAATAGTAATAATGTGTTTATTATTATTGTCTTGTGGTGATCGGTTATGGCCTTAGTTCTCCTTTATGTTGTTTTGGGTTTTAAAATACGAACTGCGTGTCGTGCCTCTCTTTTAATCTCTTAATGTAACTTCTTTTCTCATCTCACTCCCTCGTATGTAAAACGAGTTTCTTTTATGTAATGTAATGTTATGAAGAAAAAGAAGAATTCAATATCAAAGGAGGACAACCTTGAAGATCTTGCTTAGAGAAGCTTAGATCGTTATTAGGTTAACTTAGGTTCTCTCATTGGCTTGGGAGAACAATTGCGCTATGGGCCATAACTGTTTCATTATGTATGTATATTGATGTATGTGAATGTATGTTGATGCATGTGAGAGATGATTTATATGATAAATAAGCCGGTGAGATCAGAATAATTGTAAATTCCCTCAAATTAAATATTAAGTTTATGGTTTCCAAGTTTTAGCACTCATCAAGACTAGTATCGGATAATGTAGGTTTCGCCTACGCGAGGTGCATGTTCTATATTAGTAAGGTGCGATGGGATAATTGTAATATTCAATTGTTAAAACAATGGGTCAAACTTAACTAAACAAATTATAATAAGATTATATATGTTTAGAAGCAAGAGTTGGAAATTATCCATGTGATGGATTGGAATAAGGAGTTATTCACCCAACTAAAATATTCGAGAGTTGTATTAGATACAATTGGTAGGAGTCCCTACCTAAATAACCTAGTTTTGTGTAATCCGCCTACGCGGACTTAAAACAAAGTGAAATATGGATCTCGACCCACTAGAAAATCTTCCAACGGGATTTTCCGAATCAAATGGTGAGGGTCATTTGTTTTGAGTAAAATAGTGGGAGCATATTTCATTAAAGGCCTAATTAAATATGTTATTGATACTTATATTTTCATTAATTTTATGTAGATTACCATGACAACAAACACCTCTAACAACATTTTGCGATCAATCCTTGACAACGAAAAATTGTCTGGGACAAATTTTCTGGATTGGCACCGAAATCTGAGGATTGTCCTCAAACATGATAGAAAGCTGTATGTCTTGGAGAAACCTGTTCCTGAAGAGGAACCTCTTAGTTCTGCACTTAAGGCAGAAAGAGATGCTTATAAGAAGCATGTCGATGATGCCAATGAAACTGCTTGTCTCATGCTAGCTACCATGAACTCAGAGTTGCAAAAGCAACATGAGAACATGGCAGCGTTCGATATGATCGAATACCTCAAGATGCTCTATCAAGAGAAAACAAGGCATGAAAGGTTTGAAGTTTCAAAAGCCCTTTTTCAAGGCATGTTAGCTGAGGGAGCCCCTGTAGGTCCCCATGTGCTCAAGATGATTGGGTATGTGGAAAACCTTGAGAGGTTTGGTTTTCCCCTCGGAAAGGAACTTGCGACTGATTTGATCTTGCAATCGTTGTCAGATAGATTCACTCAACTTGTCCTAAATTTCAATATGAATGATATGGACAAATCTCTTCCTGAACTGCTAGCCATGTTAAGAACTTCTGAGCAGAATCTGAAGTCAAAAGGGAAGTCTATTCTGATGATCGAAAATGGAAAGAGACAGAACAAAAGGCCCACCAAGCAGGGTGATAAAGGGAAAGGCAAGGAAGTTGCCAAACCTAAACCCATTGTTGCTGCTTTGAAGCCTAGTGGAGGCATAGCAAAAGAAGGCACCTGCTTCCATTGCGGTAAGACCGGACACTAGAAGAGAAACTGCCCAAAGTACCTGGAAGATAAGAAGAATGGAGTAGAGACTTCAACTTCAGGTATTTTTGTTATTGAAATTAATTTATCTACTTCTGCGTCATGGGTATTAGATACTGGATGCGGTTCTCACATTTGTCCCAATGTGCAGGGACTAAAAAGGAGTAGAGATTTGGCAAAAGGTGAAGTCGACCTACGAGTTGGCAATGGAGCAAAGGTTGCTGCTTTAGCCGTAGGAACTTATGTATTGACTTTACCTAGTGGTTTAATAATTCAGTTAGAGAACTGTTATTATGTACCTACAATTAGCAGGAATATTATTTCCGTTTCTTGTTTGGACAAGTTTGGTTTTTCATTTATAATAAAGAACAATTGTTGCTCAATTTATTTGAATGATATATTCTATGCTACTGCACAAATGAATAATGGACTATATGTCCTTGATCTTGAAATGCCTATTTATAACATTAATACTAAAAGGATGAAACCTAATGAGTTAAATCCAACTTACCTTTGGCATTGTCGATTAGGCCACATAAATGAGAAACGCATTTCCAAACTCCATAAAGATGGACTCTTGGACTATTTTGATTATGAATCATATGAGACATGCAGATCTTGTTTAATTGGAAAGATGACAAAGTCTCCATTCACAGGAAAAGGTGAAAGAGCTAATGATCTTTTGGCCCTCATACATACTGATGTATGTGGACCACTGAACATACCAGCCAGAGGAGATTTTCAGTACTTCATCACATTTACTGATGATTTCAGTAGATATGGTTATGTGTATTTAATGAAACACAAATCAGAGTCCTTTGAAAAGTTCAAGGAATTCAAGAATGAAGTACAAAACCAACTATGTAAGAATATTAAAACTCTTCGATCAGATCGAGGTGTTGAGTATTTAAGCCTAGAGTTTGATGACCATCTGAAAGAGTGTGGGATCCTATCCCAACTTACTCCTCCTGGAACACCCCAATGGAATGGTGTATCTGAGAGAAGAAATCGAACCCTGTTAGACATGGTCCGATCCATGATGAGTCACGTCGATCTTCCAAACTCCTTTTGGGGACATGCACTATTGACAGCAGCTTACACACTTAACCGTGTTCCATCCAAAAAGGTTGAGAAGACACCATATGAGATATGGAGTGGTAAGAAACCACATATGTCTTACATGAAGATTTGGGGTTGCGAAGTTTATGTGAAACGACAAATTTCAACTAAGCTTGAGCCCAATTCTGACAAATGCTTATTTGTGGGGTATCCTAAAGAAACAAGAGGGTATTACTTCTACAATCCTTCTGAGGGAAAAGTGTTTGTCGCTCGAACTGGAGTTTTCCTAGAAAAGGATTTTATTTCCAAAGGAATCAGTGGGAGGAAAATAGAGCTTGAAGAAATTCAAGAATCATAAAGCATTGATACACCTATGGAGGAATTAGAGCAGGAAACACAAGTAGTTGTGGAAGAGCAACCTGCTCAAGTAGAATAAGACCAGCGTAGGTCAAGTAGGATACGTCACCAACCTGAGAGATATGGATATCTCATAACTGATCAAGGTCATGTATTACTCATGGATCAAGATGAGCATGTGACCTACCAAAAGGCCATAACTCGTCCCGAGTCTGAGAAGTGGCTAGAAGCCATGAAATCTGAAATGGATTCCATGTACACAAACCAAGTTTGGACCTTGGTAGAGCCTCCTATAGGAGTTAACCCTATAGGATGCAAGTGGGTCTTCAAAAAGAAGACTGACATGGATGGTAAGGTACATACCTATAAGGCAAGACTGGTTGCAAAAGGATATAAACAAATTCATGGGGTTGACTATGATGAAACCTTTTCACCAGTTGCAATGCTTAAATCTGTTTGGATTTTACTTGCTATCGCTGCATATCATGATTATGAAATATGGCAGATGGATGTCAAAATTGCTTTCCTTAATGGGAATCTTCTTGAGGATGTGTACATGACACAGCCTGAAGGATTTGATATACCAGAAGAAGCCCAAAAGATATGTAAGTTACAAAGATCAATCTATGGATTGAAGCAAGCTTCCAAAAGTTGGAATCTTCATTTTGATGAAACGGTAAAACAATATGGATTCATCAAGAATGAAAATGAGCCTTGTGTCTACAAGAAGGGTAGTGGGAGCATGATCGTTTTCCTGGTATTATATGTAGATGACATATTACTCATTGGAAATGATGTCCCTACCCTGCAACAAGTAAAGTCTTGGTTGGGGAAATGCTTTTCTATGAAGGACCTAGGTGAAGCAGCCTATATATTAGGAATCAGAATCTATAGAGATAGATCACAAAAACTGCTTGGCCTAAGTCAGAGTACGTACATAGACAAAGTGCTGAGACGCTTTAATATGCATGATTCCAAGAAAGGATTCATACCTATGCAACATGTCTTGTGTCTATCAAAAACACAATCCCCTTCAACTAAGGAAGAAAGGGATCGCATGAATAAGATTCCATATGCATCTGCAATAGGATCTATCATGTATGCCATATTATGTACTCGACAAGATGTCTCGTATGCTTTAAGTGCAACGAGTAGGTACCAATCTGATCCTGGTGATGCCCATTGGGTAGCTGTCAAGAATATCCTTAAGTATTTGAGAAGGACTAAGGACTCATTCTTGATATATGGAGGTCAGGAAGAGTTGGCTGTAATTGGATACACCGATGCTAGCTTCCAGACAGATAAGGATGACTTTAGATCGCAATCTGGTTATGTGTTTTGCTTAAACGGTGGCGCTGTAAGCTGGAAAAGTTCAAAGCAAGATACAGTTACTGATTCTACAATCGAGGCCGAGTATATTGTTGCCTCAAGTGCAGCAAAGGAAGTTGTTTGGATCAAAAAGTTCATTAGTGAACTTGGCATAGTTCCTAGCATTGTGGATCCCATTGGTCTCTATTGTGATAACAATGGTGCTATCGCACAAGCTAAGGAGCCTAGATCTCACCAACGATCCAAACACATACTTAGGCGTTATCACCTCATTCGAGAGATAATAGATATAGGAGATGTGAAAATATGCAGAGTACCTACACTTGACAATATTACTGACCCACTGACAAAGCCTCTTGCGCAGCAGAAGCATGATGGTCATACTTGATCTATGGGCATTAGGGGTATGCCTGATTGGCTCTAGTGCTAGTGGGAGATTGTTGGTGTAAGCCCTAGAGGCCAATACTTTTGGTACTTGTATCGAATTATTTATTAATAATAAAAGGCTTTTTCTTTATTATGTTTGTTCAATAAAGTTCCTAGAATAGCTAGTCCATTTAATGTATCAAGTATGACTTAATCATGAGATCACATTAAACATAAGGACAATATTCTTAAAGTATCCATAGTCAAGCTTTATTGTGAAGTGGGATAACATTAAAGCATGAAGACTATTATGTTTATAGACTGATGATCATATCTCATGGATCATGGATAAAGAGTTATCAAGTCTTAAACATAGGTATGAATATTAATAGTAATATTTATACTGGATTGACCCGTTATGAGAATACTATATAGAATGTTATGCAAAGTGTCATAAGTTATTCTCATGGTGATAATGATGTATACCACCCTTCGACCTGAAACCACTATGGACCCTAGATATAGAGTCGAGTGCCTTATTGCTGATCAAACATTGTCCGTAATTGGATGACCATAAAGACAATTGATGGGTACTCCACGAAGCATGCTAAGGGACATGAGTGACCTAGATGGAATTTGCCCATCCTACGTAACAGGATAAATGTCTATGGGCCCAATATTGAACTGGACAAGGATGACACGGTCTATGCCTTGTGTTCAATATAGACATAAGGGAAAAAGGGTAATTATACACATAATTATTATCACAAAAGGATTTGTCAGATCACATGACATTTTCGTGTCTTGGGTAGCAGTGATGTGTTGCTAGATATCGCTCACTGTTTATTATGTTAAATACGTGATTTAATATAATTGCCAATGTCGCGAAAACCTATAGGGTCACACACAAAGGACGGATTGATGAGAGATAGAGTAATTAAGGAATACCGTAATGTACGATGCCCTTAAGTGAATTATAGAACATCGTAACGTACGGTGTACTTAAGTAGAGTACGAAATATGGTAAGGTACCACGCACTTAAGTGATTTTGGCATATTATAAGATATGGGCCATATACATTTGAGTGGGCTTTTTAGCTTGCAGCCCACACAAGTGGTTCTATAAATAGAACCCTTGTGTAAAAGCATTGTAGCAGTTGCAATTTCGTTTCTCTCTCTCTCTCTCTCTCACTCAAAGCCTTCCCTCGTAGCAGCTAGCACTGAGATGAAGGAATCCGTTTGTGTGGACTGAGTAGAGCCGTTGTCATTGTTCAACGTTCGTGATCGCTTCGTAGATCTGCATCAAAGGTTACAATCGCCACAAGAGGTAACGATTCTATCACTGATCATGCCCATTCGTAAGGATCATTAAAGGAGAAATTTTAAATTCCGTTGCGTTTTGGATCGCCCTTCTCCTTCAGAATTTGTCTTCCACAAATTCTCTAATGGAGTGATGACAAAAATCAATGTGCTTGGTCCAACTGTGCTGACTAGGATTTTTGGACATAGTTGTAGCACTCAGGTTGTCATAGTACAATGTCATGACATCGTGTGTGACATTGTATTCAGTCAACAGTAGTTTCAACCAACCCTGTTGAGAACAGCTACTACCAGCTGCTATATATTCAGCACAAACACCATTTTCATCTTTCAAATGTGTAGGAGCAGGTGTCCTTTCACTCTCCATCCCAATCTTCTTAACATTGTTCTTGGCACTTTTGCTTTGAGATAGACACATAGACCCTTCTATCTCCTTGACTTGTATCCCAAATCCAACAAGGCTCTTTCCAACTTCAGATTGCATATGACTAGCAACATGTTCAACCATTTGATCCAACCTCCTATCTATTTGAGCCATCATGAGTTTTTCTCCTTTGGAAGTGATGTTAAGTTTGAGTTTCTAGTGTGACATCCTTGTCTGACATTTCCCACAGACTTGTCTTTCATCAATTTTGGGAGTTCCTCTAGCAGATATAATCATCTTTATCCCTTTTTCTTTGACTAAGGTACACTTTAAGGAATAACCAATTTGAGAGCTCCACGTGTAACAGATGTCTTTGGTCCTGACTCCTTTCATGATCACTTCACTTTCTTTGTTAGTAATCATACATTCAGTTTTAGTGAAGTTAACATTTAAACCTTGGTCACATAGTTGACTGATGCTTATTAGATTTGCAGTCAAGCCCTTAACAAGTAGGACCTTGTCAAGTTCAGGAACTCCAAGGCACCCAGGCTTACCTATCCCCTTGATTTCACCCTTTGCTCCATCACCAAAGGTCACATAGCATATGGCATGAGGATGAAGGCCAGTTAGCAGGTCTTTGTTTCCAGTCATGTGTCTGGAGCACCCACCGTCAAAGTACCAATCTTCTTTGGCTGAAACTCTGAAGGGAGTGTGAGCTATTAGACTTGTAACATTAGTTTTAGGTACCCATTGCTTCTTATTAACAAGCCTGTGATGTTTGGGTCTTGGTTGATAGTGAGTCTGATGATGAACAGGGCTAGGATAACCATACAGCTTATAGCAGAAGGGCTTCAGGTGGCCAAATTTCCCACAGTAATGCCATCTCCATCTTTGGTGTTTCCCTTTCTGTTGTCTTCCCTTCTGATGTTGTGACATATGATGTGACATCTCAGGTTTTCTTTCAATATGGCTGCACTTAGGTTTGGATTTAGGTTTGCAACTTGTGTAACTGCACTCAGGCTTAGATTCATTATCCCCAATGCCAGATTTGTCTCCTGTTATTTGTCCAGTTTGGAGAATCTTGTCTAAGGAGTCAGATCCATTGTTTAACATTCTTACATACTTGGTCATCTCTTCTAGTTTAAAATTCAAGAACATAGCTTCAGTTTCTAACTTGGAGATGGTTTCCACATGTTCTGCCTTGTCATTCTCCAGCTGTACTATCACTTTCTTCTGGCTTTCAACTTGTTGACTTTCATCTAGCTTGGCATTCAGAACCACTGCTTCTGTTTTTAATTTGGAGATGGTTTCCAAGTGTTCTACCTTCTCATTCTCAAGTTGAGTTATTACCTTCTTCTGGCTTTCAACCTGTTTACACATCCCTGCACTTTTGTGACACAACTTTTTGTAGGTAGTGGCCAACTCTTCAAAGGTTACTTCATCATCACTTGAGTTTTCATCATAACCCCATCTTCCAGTCAAGGCAGTCACTAGATTTGCAGATTCTTCTATTTCACTCTCATCAGACCAAGTGGCAACAAGACTCATCTTCTGCTTCTTGAGGTAGGTTCCATATTCAGTTCTAATGTGTCCATACCCATTACATTCATAGCAATGTACTTATTTTCCTTCTTTGGGCTTATCATCCGACCTTGTTCTTCTTCCAGCATTGTTGGATTTACTAATGTCAGATGAGATGTTCTTGACATTAGCCTTAGATCTTACATCTATCTTTTTCAACAGTCTGTTGAACTGTCTTCCCAGCATTGCTACATCATTGGCCAGATCTTCATCAACATCCTGACTATTTTCCTCCTCTGTGTTTGACATGAAGGCCATGCTTTTGGTTTTCTTTTCAGAACCATCATTCATTCCCATCTCAAATGTTTGGAGGGAACCAATTAGCTCATCAACTCATGTCTTGAGACTCTTCTATGGCTGTCACCTTCATAGAAAATCTCTTAGGGAGTGACCTGAGTATTTTTCTTACTAATTTTTCATCTGACATCTTCTCTCCCTTGGCTCCTGAGGCATTAGCAATTTCAAGAATACTCATATGAAATTCATGAATATTTTCATCTTCTTTCATCCTTAAATTTTCAAACTTGGAGGTGAGCAGCTATAGTCTAGACATTTTAACTCTAGAGGTGCCTTCATGAGTGGTTTTGAGAATGTCCCAAGCATCCTTAGCCGCCTCACAGTTCTTTACCAATCTGAAGATATTCTTGTCTACTCCATTGAATATGGCATTCAATGTTTTAGAATTTCCAAGGGCTAGATCATCTTCCTCCTTGGACCATTGTTTTTCAGGCTTCTTGTCAGGTGTGGCTTCTCCTTCCTTAGTAATTACTGGATGTACCCAGCCTGTTAACACAACCTTCCAAGCCTTATTATCCAGAGATTTTAAGAAAGCTACCATTCGAGGTTTCCAATAGTCATAGTTAGATCCATCCAAAATTGGTGGCCTGTGAACAGATCCTCCATCTCTCTCCATTGTACCAGAAAGTATTGTCCCTGGATCTCACCCAGAACCAGAGCAGGATGCCTGCTCTGATACCAATTGAAATTCTGGTATCAGATATGAGATGTCGAAGTTAATGTCACGGCATAAATATCTGAGTAACACAAACAGGATAAAGATAAAGAATAGTAATGCAAGAGACACAAGCAATTGTTAAACCAGTTCGGTGCAACTCACCTACGTCTGGGGGCTACCAAGTCAGGAAGGAAATTCACTAAATAGAATCAGTTCAAAGACTCTCAGTACACTTCAACAAGTTACAGTCTTTCTCACCTAATCTCTACCCGTGTGATTTCCACCTAAGCACTCTTAGATATGAGAACCCACTCACTCCCCCTCAATCACACCTGTGATTTTAAACAACAATTCCTTATGAAAAGAAGACACTCTTCAATAACACACACTTGATCTTACTTAGCAGTTTCAATCAAGTAGACACACACTTGATCTTGCTTAACAGCTTCAATCAAGTAGACACACACTTGATCTTGCTTAACAGCTTCAATCAAGTAGACACACACTCTTGCTTACAAGCTTAGAGTGACAAATTATAACTCACAAATCGAACTAATTCAATCATCTATGGATGAATTGAATGGATTACAAGTCTCACGACTAAACAAGACACAAACCCTTATATTCTCTCAATATTTCACTCAGTATGTATTATGTATCAAATCAGGTTTTCCATGTCCTATTTATAGAAGCATTCAGCTGGGCTTGGACATCTTGAAAACCCTAAAACTATTTTCCAATTAAATCTTCTCATGACAACTGATTATATCTCTTTGGAAAATAAGTAAATCGGGTTGTAATTAATGATTGAATGTGTTTGCAAATCAGATCTTGAATCATACATAGATTGCCATTAAATGCGCAATCACATAACACATAACATTCACCCTGAATGTTCGGTGTACAGGATGTTCTGACATCCTGGAATAATCCTGCATAATTCCATTTATAATTTCCAGCAGGTACATAGATATCTTATGTTAAGACATCACATACAACATCTTGTGAACACTCTTTGTTTTACCAAAATTGCTGCCAACACTTATAACCAACAAACTCCCCCTTTGGCAAATTTTGGCTAAAACATATATCTGTCCTTTTTGTTCACAAGAAAAACTATCAGCAGTTAAACAACAATTTAAGCAGCAGCAGAAGCAAACAGAATTACTAGTTATAAGCAGTAACTAGTAAAATACACAAATGCACAAGGGTACTTCTTCTTCCCCTAAGTTTGTGCAACACAGACATCTCCTTTGACAATAACAACACCTGTAATAACAGCACCTGTGACAATCAGAATATCCTTCTGACATCTCCTTCAACATCTGTAACATTCAGAATCACATTCTGACATCTCCTTTAACATCACAGAACAGAATACCATTTTGTCCCATATCAGACATCTCCTCCAACAGAAAACATCTCCTTCAACATTAGTTGTTCATCTGTTCAGCTACTCCAGCACAAACATCTCCACACAGCTCCATATATTTAACTGCTCCACATAATCACTTCTCCCCCTTTTTAGTCAAAATAGACCAAAGGTGACCAATTAGATAAAATAAATGTCAATCAGCCTAGCAGAGAATGTCACAACAGATGTCATAACATATAAAATGTTAAAACATAATTGTTAGGAGATACAAACCATAATTATACACAGTTGCAATAGCTGAGATAATTAGAAATCCATGGAACTCATTAAGAGCCCAAATATTACATCAAGGCATCAGTAAGGACTGCCACAAATTACAAACATTCCAAAAAAAACAATAAAACATCCAGGCTTCTATAACATTCATAACAGCAGGGGGACCAGTCTTCATATCAGTACACAGAACAGCCAAACCAACCCAATCTTCATCACAGCACACACAGTCTTTATATCAGAGGGAACCATTACCACTTAATTTGAGGAAGTAGCATCATCTTCACCTTCAGAATCAGAACTGCCACTAGATTGAGCATTGGACCTCTCACTTGAGGTATTGACATCTGAATCCTTGGTCTCACCAGCCTTCTCCATCTCTTCCTTTTCTAAGCTACCAATAAGAACCTCCAAAGCCTTTTTCCTTGCCTTGGCAACCCTAATACCAGTATCCAGCTCCTTACAAGTTTCCTTCAGTTGATCAATCAAGCTACCTTGAGAGGCAGTCTCCTTCCTTGCAGATGTCATGACAACATCATTGACATGGCTTCCTTCAAACAACTTGTAGTGAATGGACAGTGGAGGCTTCCTTCTGCTGGGAATATCACTTGGGTTGAGAATGCTTGGTTGCTGGCTTAAGATAATTCCACAGATGATAGATGGAAAGGCAATGGGCAGCTTTACTGCATTAGTGGAGGCATGTCTGACAATTTTATCAAACATAAACCTTTCAAAATCAAAGTTTAGCCTGGTTCCAATGGCATAAATGATTCTTCCAAGACCATTAGAGATGGTTAAGATATGATTAGTTGGCACCCAGTTGGCTGAACCAATCTTATGCAAGATGGCATATTTGACAGTTAGCTTGCCAGCTGATAGATGCTTCTTACTAGGCCACTCCTTAACTTGGCCAGCAGTAATAGTCCTACAGACTTCATTGTCTGTAGCCTCTAAATCCACACCTCCTTTAGTTCCTCTCCCTAGGAACTTGTTGATTATGGTTGGGGAGAACCTCACACATCTACCTCTTACAAAAACCTTGCAGAATTCCTTGCTGCTCTTCTCAGAAATATCCTCTGGGATATTCACAACAAACTCTTTCACTAACCCTTCAAAACATTGGGGCAAAGCAACAACAGTTATCATTAGACTAGCATTCTTAATCAAATCCATCACTTCCTTTACTTCTACAGCCTCCTTTCCCAACTCCCTCTCAATAGCTACCCTCCTTTGAATGACAAACTTCCACTTGGCAGCACCATCTTCTAGATGGAAAGAGATGTTGTCTAAGTGCACAGCTGCCACTTTGGCTGGGGACATTTTAAAAGCCTGCCTTTTAGCAGGAGAGATGTCTGGGACATCGTCTTCGACATCCTCTTCAGAGTCAGAACTCTCTCTGACCTTCCTCTTCTTAACCTCAACTTTACTCCATGATTTGGAGGGTCCTACACCAGCAGTCTTCTTCCTAGTTCTGGCTGTCAACATCTCAGCCACAGTCTTTCCTTTTCTGGTCTTCAATTTCCTAGCAACACTTGGTTTAACATGATGAACCAAGGTGTCCTCTTCTTCTCCTGAAATCTCTTCCTCCAGATTAATAACATTCTCAGCAGTCTCATGAGAAGCATCTGTTGGTTTCTTACTAGGCAAGGTTTTACCTAGAGAGCATAATCCCTTAGCAGCCCCTTCTTTCTCTGATCTAGATGAATCATCATCTTTCTCAGTTTGGGGTTCCACCTCAGGAGAGGGGTCCCTTCTAGACAGAGGGGTAGAAACACCCTTGACTGCATGCCCTTCGTTTAGAATCCTAGTTACTAGGTTCCTAATGGTACGATTAGTAAAGTGCATGTCATCCTTATGAGGAGATTTATCAGGAATGTTACCTTGATTACTTCCAGCTGTGGAAGAAAGACCAGGAACCTCGCCTGGAATAACAGAGAGGGGAATAACCTCCAGAATATCTTCATCCAAAAACTCCATGGAGGGAGTCCTTCCTTTGTGAGTGGGTTTTGATCCTGATGATGAGGGATGTTGTGACATTTTGTTGGACTTTTGAAAAAAATCTCTTTGCCCTAGCAGAGGTTTTCTAAGAAGTTGGATGGAGATGGAAATGGTAGTGTTGAGGTAGCATGTGGAAATGGCATAGATACTAGTTCCAATACTAGGTAATGATTTATCATTAATATGGCTCTTTCTTTTAAGTGGCCAGACAATATTTTTATTACCTTTTCCACTCCACTTTAATTGCTATAACTTCACAAGAATCCAAATTCCCAATTTCCCTCTTAAATATTCAAACTGATTATCATCCAAAACCCTTGCAAATTTGTCAGCTAATTACATTTCATGCTTTAGAGCTATGAATTTGTCTTCCACAAATTCTCAAATGGAGTGATGACAAAAATCATTGTGCTTGGTCCAACTATTCTGACTAGGATTTTTGGACATAGTTGTAGCACTCAGGTTGTCATAGTACAATGTCATGACAACGTGTGTGACATTGTATTCAGTAAACAGTAGTTTCAACCAACCCTGTTGAGAACAACTACTACCAGCTGCTATATATTCAGCACAAACACCATTTTCATCTTTCAAATGTGTAGGAGAAGGTGTCCTTTCACTCTCCATCCCAATCTTCTTAACATTGTTCTTGGCACTTTTTCTTTGAGATAGACACATAGACCCTCCTATCTGCTTGACTTGTAGCCCAAGTCCAACAAGGCTCTTTCCAACTTCAGATTGCATATGAATGGCAACATGTTCAACCATCTGATCCAACCTCCTATCTATTTGAGCCATCATGAGTTTTTCTCCTTTGGAAGTGATGTTAAGTTTGAGTTTCTAGTGTGACATCCTTGTCTGACATTTCCCACAGACTTGTCTTTCATCAATCTTGGGAGTTCCTTTAGCAAATATAATCATCTTTATCCCTTTTTCTTTGACTAAGGTACACTTTGAGGAATAACCAATTTGAGAGCTCCACATGTAACAGTTGTCTTTGGTCCTGACTCCTTTCATGATCACTTCACCTTCTTTGTTAGTAATCAGACATTCAGTTTTAGTGAAGTTAACATTTAGACCTTGGTCACATAGTTGACTGATGCTTATTAGATTTGCAGTCAAGCCCTTAACAAGTAGGACCTTGTCAAGTTCAGGAACTCCAAGGCACCCAAGCTTACATATCCCCTTGATTCCACCCTTTGCTCCATCACCAAAGGTTACATAGCTTATGGCATGAGGATGAAGGCCAGTTAGCAGGTCTTTGTTTCCAGTCATGTGTCTGGAACACCCACTGTCAAAGTACCAATCTTCTTTGGCTGAAACTCTGAAGGGAGTGTGAGCTATTAGACTTTTAACATTAGTTTTAGGAACCCATTGCTTCTTGTTGACAAGCCTATGATGTTTGGGTCTTGGTTGATAGTGAGTCTGATGATGAACAGGGCTAGGATAACCATACAGCTTATAACAGAATGGCTTCAGGTGGCCAAATTTCCCAATGTAATGGCATCTCCATCTTTGGTGTTTCCCTTTCTGTTGTCTTGCCTTCTGGTGTTGTGACATATGATGTGACATCTCAGGTTTGCTTTTAATATGGCTGCACTTAGGTTTGGATTTAGGTTTGCAACTTGTGTAACTGCACTCAGGCTTAGATTCATTATCCCCAATGCCAGATTTGTCTCCTGTTATTTGTCCAGTTTGGAGAATCTTGTCTAAGAAGTCAGATCCATTGTTTAACATTCTTACATACTTAGTCATCTCTTCTAGTTTAGAATTCAAGAACATAGCTTCAGTTTCTAACTTGGAGATGGTTTCCACATGTTCTGCCTTCTCATTCTCCAGCTGTACTATCACTTTCTTCTGGCTTTCAACTTGTTGACTTTCATCTATCTTGGCATTCAGAACCACTGCTTCTATTTTTAATTTGGAGATGGTTTCCAAGTGTTCTACCTTCTCATTCTCAAGTTGAGTTATTACCTTCTTCTGGCTTTCAACCTGTTTACACACCTCTGCACTTTTGTGACACAACTTCCTGTAGGTAATGGCCAACTCTTCAAAGGTTACTTCATCATCACTTGAGTCTTCATCATAACCCCATCTTCCAGTCGAGGCAGTCACTAGATTTGTAGATTCTTCTGTTTCACTCTCATCAGACCAAGTGGCAGCATGACTCATCTTCTGCTTCTTGAGGTAGGTTCCACATTCAGTTCTAATGTGTCCATGCCCATTACATTCATAGCACTGTATTCTTTTCCTTCTTTGGGCTTATCATTTGACCTTGTTCTTCTTCCAGCATTGTTGGATTTACTAATGTCAGATGAGATGTTCTTGACATTAGCCTTAGATCTTACATCCATCTTTTTCAACAGTCTGTTGAATTGTCTTCCCAGCATTGCTACATCATTGGCCAGATCTTCATCAATATCCTGACTATTTTCCTCCTCTGTGTTTGACATGAAGGCCATGCTTTTGGTTTTCTTTTCAGAACCATCATTCATTCCCATCTCAAATGTTTGGAGGGAACCAATTAGCTGACCAACTCTCATGTTGGAGATGTCTTGAGACTCTTCTATGGATGTCACCTTCATAGAAAATCTCTTAGGGAGTGACCTGAGTATTTTTCTTACTAATTTTTCATCTGACATCTTCTCTCCCTGGGCTCCTGAGGCCTTAGCAATTTCAAGAATACTCATATGAAATTCATGAATATTTTTATCTTCTTTCATCCTTAAATTTTCAAACTTGGAGGTGAGCAGCTATAGTCTAGACATTTTAACTCTAGAGGTGCCTTCATAAATGGTTTTGAGAATGTCCCAAGCATCCATAGCCGCCTCACAGTTCTTTACCAACCTGAAGATATTCTTGTCTACTCCATTGAATATGGCATTCAATGCTTTAGAATTTCCAAAGGCTAGATCATCCTCCTCCTTGGACCATTGTTCTTCAGGCTTCTTGTCAATTGTGGCTTCTCCTTCCTTGGTAATTACTGGATGTACCCAGCCTGTTAACACAACCTTCCAAGCCTTATTATCCAGAGATTTTAAGAAAGCTACCATTCGAGGTTTTTAATAGTCATAGTTAGATCCAACCAAAATTGGTGGCCTGTGAACAGATCCTCCATCTCTCTCCATTGTACCAGAAAGTATTGTCCCTAGATCTCACCCAGAATCAGAGCAGGATGCCTGCTCTGATACCAATTGAAATTCTGGTATCAGATATGAGATGTCGAAGGTAATGTCATGACACTAATATCTGAGTAACACAAACAAGATAAAGATAAAGAATAGTAATGCAAGAGACACAAGCAATTGTTAACCCATTTCGGTGCAGCTCACCTACGTCTGGGGGCTACCAAGCCAGGTAGGAAATCCACTAAATAGAATCAGTTCAAAGACTCTCAGTACACTTCAACAAGTTACAATCTTTCTCACCTAATCTCTACCCGTGTGATTTCCACCTAAGCACTCTTAGATATGAGAACTCACTCACTCCCCCTCAATCACACCTGTGATTTTAAACAACAATTCCTTATCGAAAGAAGACACTCTTCAATAACACACACTTGATCTTACTTAGCAGTTTCAAGCAGTAGACACATACTTGATCTTGCTTAACAGCTTCAATCAAGTAGACACATATTTGATCTTGCTTAACAGCTTCAATCAAGTAGACACACACTCTTGCTTACAAGCTTAGAGTGACAAATTACAACTCACAAATCAGACCAATTCAATCATCTATGGATGAATTGAATGGCTTACAAGTCTCACGACTAAACAAGACACAAACCCTTATATTCTCTCAATATTTCGCTCAGTATTGGTTATGTATCAAATCAGGTTTTCCATGTCCTATTTATAGAAGTATTCAGCTGGGCTTGGACATCTTGAAAACCCTAAAACTATTTTCCAATTAATTCTTCTCATGACAGCTGATTAGATCTATTTGGAAAATAAGTAAATCGGGTTGTAATTAATTATTGAATGCGTTTGCAAATCAGATCTCCAATCATACATAGATTGCCATTAAATGCGCAATCACATAACACATAACATTCCCCCTGAATGTTCTGTGTACAGGATGTCATGACATCGGGACTGACATCCTAGAACAATCCTGCATAATTCCATTTAGAATTTCCAGCAGGTACATAGATATCTTATGTTAAGACATCATATACAACATCTTTTGAACACTCTTTGTTTTACCAAAATTGCTGCCAACACTTAGAACCAACAGCCCATAGTCAACAAAGACATGATTTGAATTTGCAAAGCTTGAGTTTGGTAGATGAAAGAAGTGTGGTAGAAGAAAATACTTGAGTATTGATGAAGATGATTTGATATCATTGATATGAGAGACTATTTATAGATGAATGAGTGAGTAGGTTTGGAACCTAAAAAGAGTGTGATTGGTTGCATGGAAAGGCAAGAGGAGACAAGAGAATGACAAAATTCAGAATGGAAGAGAAAGCTAGCATGTGAAGAATCTTCTTGGCGCATGTGAAGAAAGCACATGCAAGGGAAGATGAGCCCTTCCTCTTGGCGCCTACATGTGATTTCTCACATGAAAGGAAGAGGCGCCCTTCCTCTTGGCGCCTTAGTGTAGGGCAATTGGAAGGGGCGCCCTTCCTAGTGGCGCCTGAGTGTTGTTTTGTGAAGAGGCACCCAACCCTTTGGCGCCTCAGTTACTTTATGGCGCCTAGGGAATGGGCGCCTAGGGTGGAATCTTAGGGCACAGAGCTCAGAGATTCTTTGATTCCCTAGCGCTTGTGTATTCTTTTCAATCTTTTCTCTGCGTGCTGGATTCCTTCAGCTGCATGCATGGTCAAGTCTGTACTGACAATTACCATGTTATCAATGCAACAACCAACTTACCAATGACCAACCTATTTATGTTGTGCAGTTGAACAATTTAGCAATGCATTCAGTTTTCATTCCATTCAAACTATCTACATATTTAATATTTCAACACAATGTCTTCCACACAACATTACATGATCAGTGCACATGTCGAAGGTGAAATATTTGATCATCAGTTGTTCGATTTTTGTTTTCGAAACACAGAGGTGACTCGGTTTACAATAAATCGACGATCAAATTTTTCACATCTGAAACAAAGAATAGAAAAGAAATTGCAGTGCAATAATGTGGGTCAGATCATCTATAAAAATCCGGTTTGGTTTGCAGAGAACCAGGTAAAATTTTATCAGAAGAAGATTCGAGATGATGATGATGTTCAACATATGTTTGGTAGTCACGAACAATCCGGTTACAACGATATAGAGTTGTATATATTACCATATCAACAACAGAAGTCTCAGTACATTGATCAGTCACAAGTGTTTTGTGAGACTGATGACGAACAAGCTGAGGCGAATGTTCCAGACGATGAAGAAGAGGAACCTGAGATCATGGTTGATTCGATGGTGAACGTTGAAGAGGAAGAGGAGCCAATACCATCAAGTCATGTATATTTCCCACCCCAACACATGACAAGGTTAAATTTGGGTTCATATGAACCTTCGACAGATGTATGGTACAATCCTTACGTGCAAATGTAAGGATCTCTGAAACAAGGAGACACATTTCGCACAAAAGAGGAATGTGTAAAAGCCATTAAGAAATTCCACATGCAACTATTAGCAGATTTTAGAGTTGACAGAACTGACGCATCGAGGTATAAAGTTTATTGTCTGAATGAGCACTGCCTTTTTAGGTTGTCAGCTTCGTACCGGAAGAGGAGCGAGTCTTGGGAGATTGGATCAATGGGTCCAGATCACACATGCATGGTGACAACCCCAATGCAGGATCATCGTAAATTAAGCTCTCAGCGAATATGCGATGAAATATTGTCTGTCATTAGCGACAATTCGTCGTTAAAGGTGAGTACAATAATCTCGCATATTAGGGCAGAGTACGAGTACACTCCATCATATAGGAAGGCATGGATAGCTAGAACAAAAGTTGTTTAAAAAGTGTTTGGCAATTGGGAGGAGTCTTACAAACAACTTCCAAAATACATGTTGGCTCTAAAACACTATGCTCTCGGGACAATTGTCAAGATGGAAACATTGCCCGCATATACACCAGATGGTACGCGTGCTGTTGGAAATAGAATATTTCACCGTCTATTCTGGGCGTATCTGTAGCACCTCAAATTTGCACCCCCCATTCATGCATTCATTTCATTTTTTTAGGTCATTAACATTACATTAACATTGCATATTGCATTGCATCATGGCAATCAAGCATTGGTATCAAGAGATTCATCAGTGCAAGAAAACCAGTTTTTCCTTGAGATGGAAGCCACATAAGAATTCTAGAGAGCTTATGTGAATCAAGGTTCATTTTGAAGCTATTGTACCAAGTGTTGAAGGCTCAAAAGTCATCAGTGCATTGCCAAGTCATTTGGGGCCCATGGAAGTCAACTGCAAGTCAACTGAGGGCTAGGAGATGGAGAAATGGTTTGAGACACTTCATTCATGTCCAAGAGAGGCTTATTCACCATGTCAAACATCTACCTTGAAGATTTTGAAGCCAGATCAAAAGTTTCCCAAAATGGAAAGTGACCTGTAATTTCAAGTTTCCAAAAATGGCAAGTTTTTGGACCACTTTCAACTTGACTTTCCAACATTAAAGAAGCTTCAAATTAAATTTTGTCCAACATGAAAGTTGAATATCTTTCTCTCCCATTTCCAAAAAGTCCAAGATCATGAGTATCTGGTGAATGGTTGAGGAGTTATGAGCAAATGATCACCAAGTGTGCATGAAACTTCCAAGAGCCATAACTTTTGATTCAAAACTCCAATTTGAGTGCCTCTTTTTGCATAATGCTCCTTATGATTCATATTTTCCAAAACCCTCATTGCATTGCATGAAATTTATTCACATGATCATTTGGCCGTGCATGTTCTTTTTGGAGGGAAAATCATGAATTTAAAATTGGTTGATGCTACAAGTTTTTTAGCCATTCCATCATGTTCATAAGCTCATTTTAAAAGAAATTACACCATGCATGCTACTGTTCACGTTCATAATGACCACGCATAGGGTGAAATTTCCAATTGTGCATAACACCTTATTTTGCATTAAACTTTCATTAGCCAAGCCTAAGCATCATTAGCAATGTGATTAAGACATGGTATAAAGCCTAAATCATAACAGAATTTTTCAGTTTTCATTGATTCTAGATCTAGATCCAATTTTTCCCTCCAATTTTTCTCTCAATCAAAATTCAAAAATTCTTCACATAACACTTGAATTTTATTGCATATTCTTGTTCCTTGATCATCATTTGGTAGGATTCAAGCATTGATTTGAAGAAATTGGTGAAGAATCAAGCAAATCCATACATGAACATGAACATGGAGTTTTGAGTTTCAGCAAGATCCAAGCCAATTGAAGCATCAATTCATGTTCTGGACTTCATAGCAAGGTTGAGGAAGGAGAACTGGAGCTGGAGAAGCCTTGAATTCACCATTTCCATTGACTGCTCTTCAAGAAGGTGAAGTTTCGAATCTCTTAATTCTTCAAACCATTGCCATGTTTAGGTAGAGCGTTTCATGCTGAAAATTCTGATATAAAATTCGTTGAAAATGGATGAATATTGGATGAGATATGAGTGTTTAAAGTTTAAGGTCAAAAAATGTTTTCATTCGATTCTCTTTATTCATGGAGTTTTAGCTGAAAATAATGGTAGATTTGTGTTCCTGGTTTCAAGATGAGTTCAACCATATATATATTGCGCATTTCTGGAAAAAATTTGAAGAACATCACTGTACAGCCACCGTCTTGTTGAAGAAGACGGTGAAAACCGCCTAGGGCCACCGTCTGTGAATAGTACCAGGCGCCTCTGCGTGTAGCTTAGGGTTTCATGCGTGTCACGCTGACTGGATGCTTGCCTGGCCATGCGATTGGTTGTGATTCGCTTGACTTCGCTTACGTGTGCGAAGACTGCATGCGTGGGAAGCCATGTCATAAGTGAAACGACTGTGTTTCAATTCATAGCGCGCATACTCCCTTCGATTCCCAGTGGTTGCACTTTGGGATTTATTTGTTTCAGCGCGCCTTATTTTGATACGTACCTAGTTCGATTCTCTGCTCTAGCACTTTTTCAAATTACCTTCACCATTTATCATTTCCCTCCATGTTTTCATGTGATTTCTTCATTATTTCAAATATTTTCATGTCAACTTCAAAAAATCATAACAATTTGAAAATGCATCCAATTTAATCCAATTTTTTTGCTAAATGTTCATCTTGTTGTCTACTATTTTGTGGTTGTGATTTCATGATTTTATCATTTCTGGATTTTTGATTGTGGACTGTTGATTGAACATGTATGCAAATGTGACATGCTTCATTCATTCTATTGTGAAATGCTCATACATTGGCCAATTGATTTAAAATTTGGTATGCTGATTCTCAACATGTTGCATGATGTTTGAGGCTTGGTTGTGTATTTTTATCATGTTTCATCTCTGTTTTAGACACATAAACTTTTGGTGTGACAATGCGTGTCACACAATTTGATGTCATACTTGTGCATTTTCATTTCTAGGTCAAATTAGCTCTTCTGATTCCAATCTTTTGCATGATGCTTGTATTTGACATGTTGTGTGCACATAAAAATTTCCATGATTGTTTGATTATTTTCTGTTTTAATATGGAATTTTGATTCTTGATGTTCAATTGTGTGCTTTGAAATTGCCTTTGCCATATCTTGCTCATGAGTTGACTTTGCTTAATGATTTGGATTGGGTCCTTTTTAGGACATGTTCTTGCTTGAATAAATGAGCTTTATGTTTAATATTGGTTGCTGTTTTGACTTTTTGCTTCACTTTTGACCTTAGGCTTTGCCCTAGGGGTTTGAACTCACAATTTGAGCTTTGTCTTTCAGGATCAAGCATTCATCTACATGGTTGATGTTGCCTCATCATTTGAGCTTTGCTATTTGCCTTGTTTACTAACCTTTGGTTATTTTGTAGGTCCTTTGGTAGTGAATCACTTGAGTGTTTGCCTTCTATGGCTTACTTGTTGTACATATTGGGATTGTCTGACTGTTGTTAACTGTTGGTTGTTTGTCTGAATATCCTACTGATGTTTTAGCTTTTCACACAGGTACATTAGCCGCTTTTGCTCATTATTTGAGCTTTGCTTCGCTTGTGGTTGGCATACCACCTAGGTAATCATCCTCTAACTCCATGTAGTCTGGAAGCCCTGTCGTTTCTTTTGGCAGGCATTTGGCTGAAGTCCTCCTTAAGAGGCAATGTCTGTGATTGTTTATATTTGTGCCATGTACTTCAAGTCCTCCTAAGTGAAGAGGAAATTGGCAGATAGAAGGGATTTGCAATCAATCCCCTGCTATTCAGTTGAGTCTTTCATCTTGCTCGCACTACGTGCTGATGCATTTTGAATAAACACCCAAGATCCTTGTATATAGAGTCAGTCAAGTGGAGTAGAGTCCCACATTCTGGACTCCCACGTTTTCATTGATCTGAAGCTCACCCAGGCCCGGGTTAAGAGCTATGAGGTCCAATCCTCATTACCTTTTCATCTGCTCACCCTGACGGTTAATGTCAGTGGTTAAGAGCCCCAGGCACCCCCTTCCAGTTGGCTTGTTTGTCGAGGTTGATATGACCCCTCGACTAAAGCCTAGCCTTGTATGAGCCGCTTGTTTGCATATAGCGTGTGTTGTTTGATTGCTTGTTTACTCAGCATGTTTTGTTTCGTGGAGTTAGATGTAAGACCAGCGATTGGCTTTCTGTTTCCCGTCTGTTTTTGGAGTTGGAAGTAAGACCAGCGATTGACACTCCATTTCCAGTTTTGGTTCTCTTGAGATTTGCTTTTTGTATCTCCATAGGTTTGCTAGACTTCGTATAGTCTCTCGTTTGCATGTTAATTAAGGTAGCACGGTTCCTTCGTCTAGGACTTCCTTTCTTGCGTGGGCTTTCCTAAAACACAAACAAACATTACTTTCCCTTAGAGCACGTTAACTCCTTCTACTACAGGTGAGTAAGTCTCCAAAGGTCGAGCATCCGGTAGATTGTGTAGTAACGTCGTTCACCTAAAAAACACAAAACAAATAGAAATAGTTTAGCCGAACTACGGCAACTCTGATTCTCATGTCCAGATGAGATACGTAGGCACGAGATGCGATGTCTTGTCGAGTTTGACTGACGACTAACATTTGATTCTTTTCTCTCGCCCTCGTTGCGATTGAGACCTTCCCTTTCTCTTGCCCTAGTTGCAATCGAGACCCTTCTGTTTTGCGTGTGTGTTTGGAGTCTGATGTAAGTCCAGCGATTGGCCTTCGGTTTCCTGTTTCGTTTGTTTGTTTGGAGTCTGATGTAAGTCCATTGATTGGCTATTTGTTTCTTGTTTCTTTTGTGGAGTTGGATGTAAGCCCAGCGATTGGCGTTCCGTTTCCAGTTGAGTTTGCTTTGACGTCTCAGCGTCTTCTGTCAGCGTTTTGTTTCGGCATGCGTTAGCCGAGCTACGAGTGCTCTGATTCTTCCTCTGGTTAGAGAAGATACGTATGCATAGGATGCGACATCCTAGCGAGCACGTTCCCCCGTTTCCCCGAACTACGTCGACTCTGATGTTTGTGTCTGACAAACTACGTAGGCCCAGGATGCGACATCCTGCCGAGTCCCTTTCTTCCGTCTTTCATATGTGTTTCCTTCCAGCTTTGTGCAGTTTTTGAGCAGTCTTTTTAGCAACCTTTCTTCTATTCTTTCGAGCGTGGATCCCGTCGAGTACGATGGATGCGTAGGGGTGCTAATACCTTCCCTTCGCATAACCGACTCCCGTACCTATCGATCTCTGGTCGCAAGACCATTTCCTTTCCAGGTTTACTTCGAGCGTTTCCTTTCCCTCCTTTGGGATAAATAACGCACAGTGGCGGCTCTGTGTCTTTTTCCCGCCGGTTGTTTTTCGCGTATGCGACAGCTGGCGACTCTGCTGGGGACTAGAAGTTGACCTCTTGCTGGTCCATCTTCCCTAAGCGAGTCAATCCTAGCGCTCTTTAGGATAGTTGTGGTTGCTTTTACTGCTTTATTTATTGCATTTATGATTGTTGTGCTGTGATTGTGCACGCTTGCGCATATGTTTGCATGCATCATATTATCATTGTGTTGGACTCTGTACAGGTTGGTTCCTCTGATTTGGGGTGGGTGTTCTGACTGGGGCCCAATACTCAGGCCCGAGTATACACCTAGGATTAGCGTGGTCTCATGTCTCTTCACATGTTGTACGACATGATGCGGAGATGTGACACACCACAGCCGAACGAGGTTCATTTGAGAGAGTCCTTCCGTTTGGAGTATTCCACTCAGGTTGGGTTATCTCATTTGAGCTGTTGACTTCGGTGACCGTTCTTTCCCGGATATTTGGTTTAGATGATCTTATAAGAGCTACAACGGCACACCCGAGAGGGCAAACCCGTTGAGTATCTTGCCCGATTGTCGAGACCATTATCCGCCTTAGGATGACCTTGTTAGAATTCACTTGTGAGGGGAGGGTTTGATTCTTTCCAGTACATTTTTTGTCAGTGATTTTGTGATGGTACCTTTGGTTCAGTCAGATTTGTGGATATTTATCTCTGAGACGCCGGAATTCTGTCTGTGATATCTATCAACGGGTTCCGTTTATTTCGGATCCCCAGGTTGAATCCAAGGGTACTGGTTCAGAGGATCCTGTTGTCATCCGTCCAGTGGATGTTCCTGTGATGTTGGTGATACATTATCTGTTCCGTTTATTTCGGAACTTCCCAAGTTGGATTTATGGTTGCCTAGTCCCTCAGATGATTGTGATCAGTTCAGAGACAGAATCCAGTACAGTTGATCTTCAGATGACTTGGAGGATGCACAGCGACTTGCATTCATGCATCTGCATCATTCACATTTTGCACTCATCCGCATCCAACCCATGTCTATCCGTACTCAGGGTCCATTTTTTATTGAGATCCTGGTTGAGAGATATCCAGATGTCAGAATGTTATTGTCAAATTATTATCCGTCTCGATGAAGCCAGAATCGAAGGACCGAATGTTCCAAGTACGGATAGACATTGCATGTGTGAGTCATATTAACCTGTTTTCTATTTTGTAGGTGTCAGTATCTAACCAAGTGCACATAGCTCTTCCGCTCAGATACCCTACTAGACGCAACAAATCCAAGCTGATGGATCCACCCAACGCCGACATTCTCGAATTGAAAGAGATGATGAGGGAGTTGTTCAATGTCGTGCAAGGGCTCGCCCTGGGGCAGAAAGCAATTGCTGAGAGGGTGGAGAGGATTGAAAACTGGATGATAATGGAGAAAACTCAGGGAAAGGCTCCGTCGTTCGTAGTAAAGAAGCCCTCTGGCAATGGTCAGCACAAGAAGGAGGTTGAATCAAGTGGTGTGCATGCCAGAAAGGAACACGGTAAGGATCGTTACCACCCGTATGCTGCTACAGTGACTATTCCTGCTGGTAATCAACCCGTACTACAACAACATCCACCTCAACAGAGAGCACAGAAAGTTGGGTGCCAAGTGAAGAAGGGGACGACGGATCGTCAGTTTGATAAGCCATCCGTGACTTATACCCTTCTGTTTAAGAGGTTGAGGGATCTTGGGTTAGTTCGGCCGAGGATATTGGTTCCTGTAGAACTACATCGGAGGACCGCAAATTACGATGAGAACGCCAGGTGCGAGTTCCATTCTGGGGCACCCGGACATAGCATTGAGGGTTGTAGAGCTTTTAAGCATGCCGTCCAAGATTTGGTGGATTCCAAGGCCATCAGTTTGGCACCGACACCGAATGTTAATGCTAACCCTGTGCCGATGCATGGTCCTATGGGGGTGAACGTGATGTCAAAGGAAGAGAGAAAGATGGAGGAAACGAATGGGGATCAGTTAAAAACTCCAATGTCTGTGGTCCAGAGGCATCTGATGAAGAGTGGAGCTTTCCCTGGTTGTGATAACTGTTGTGCGGCTGTCGCCACAGATGGGTGTGCAATGATGAGGGAAGCGATCCAGAGAATGATGGAAGTAGGAATGGACGGTGTAATATTTGAAACACCATATCAGGCAGGTGAAACCGTCAAGGTGGAGAATGCCATTATCGCTGAGAAAGAGAAAAAGTCGTCCATTTCTTCTTACAGACAGGCCATGGAAGTGGTGAAGAATTGAGGGGTCCCAGGCTGGGGAAGAATGGTAGACATTGCGGTGAAAGCAGATAGGTTCGGGATTGGTTATCAGGAAGGCCAAGACTCATCTGGGCAAAACAGAGGACGTCGTCAACCGTTCACATTCATCGGTGCTGGAATGCTGGATCCAGGTCACACCTGTGTGGTGGGTGAAGAGATTGACAATGACTGCGAGCTTGACTCGTGGGTAAAATCGTGCGTACCAGAGAACTGGAAGGCCTCAAAGATCATCACTGTCACTCATCATGAAGAGTAATATTTCTGTTTTTCAATTCTGTTTGCATGAAAGCCATACGTTTTGCCCGAAACATAATGGTCCATTGTAAGGGCCACCTCATGTGTTTCATTTTGCAACATTTTGCATCATTAATAAATGGATGTTTTTTGTACTAAAAGCGTTGTTCCCTGTTTTTCATTTGTTTTTGCAGTTTAAAAAACTAATAAAAATGGCAATGTTTGTTTTCATTTTTCTTCCTTTTGATTTGTCTCGTTCCGACCTCAAAAGCAATGCATGAATCAATATTCATGTAGATGCGATCTCTCTCCTGATCTCATTGATAACAGTTCGGTTACACCTCTGTATGACTTCGACAATCCGATCTATCATGCCGAAGAAGAAGGCGAAGAAGATTGTGATCTGCTGGAAGATTAGCCAGGTTGTTGAAACAAGAGGAGAAGGTGATTCAACCGCACGAGGAGCGAGTTGAGATTGTCAATTCAGGCACCGAGAAGGTCAGGAAGGAAGTGAAGGTTAGGGCCGCTTTGGAGGCAAAGGTTAAGAGCAGAATGGTAGCACTGTTGAAAGAGTACGTTGATATCTTCGCCTGGTCGCATCAATATACGTCAGGGTTGGATACCGATATTGTTGTGCACTTATGCACAAGCTACCATTGAGAGCAGACTGTCCTCCAGTGAAGCAGAAGCTGGTGCTGAAAAAAGACGAGAAGGTGAGGATGTGTGTGGACTACCGAGATTTGAACGGAGCTAGCCCAGAGGATGGTTTCTCATTACCTCACATCGATGTGTTGGTAGATAATACAGCTCAGTTCTCGGTGTTTCCCTTCATGGATGGCTTTTTTGGCTATAATCAGATGAAAATGTCGCCAGATGATATGGAGAAAACAATGTTCATCACACCGTGGGGCACTTCTTGTTATAGGGTGATGCCATTCAGTCTCAAGAACGCTGGTGCTACTTATCAGAGAGCTATGGTGACTTTGTTTCATGATATGATTCATCATGAAATCGAATGCTATGTTGATGACATGATAGCAAAGTCCTAAACAGGAGAGGGGCATCCGGTAGACCGGGGCAAGTCGTTCGACCGGTTGAGACAGTTCGAACTGAGGTTGAATCCGAGTAAGTGCACTTGCGGAGTGCGGACCGGTAAGTTGCTGGGGCTTATTGTGAGCGGAAAAGGAATCGAGGTCGATCCTGCTAAAAAAAAGAAAAAAGAAAAGGAAAAAGCAAAGCAATACAAGAAATGCCTGAACCGAGAACAGAAAAAGAGGTTCGTGGTTTCTTAGGTAGGTTGAACTGCATTTCACGGTTCATATCTTATCTAACGGCCACGTGTGAACCCATTCAAGCTGTTGAAAAGAAGAGATCGAACGGTCAGGTGGAATAAGGATTGCCAAGGGGCATTGAAAAATAAAAGAATTGCAGGAACCTCCGATTTTTATACCCCTTGTGGGGGGACGACCATTAATTCCGTACTTGACAGCCCTCGAGGGGTCTATGAGGTGTGTACTGGGGCAGCATGACGAGTCTGGTCGAAAAGAGCATGCAATTTACCTTAGCAAAAAGTTTACCGACTGTGAAACAAAATATTCACTGCTCGAGAAAACTTGTTGTACTTTGGCATAGGCTGCTCGCCGACTGAGACAGTATATGCTGGTTCATACCACTTTATGGATTTCCAAGATGGGTCCGATCAGGTATTCTTTTGAGAAGCCAGCATTGACCGGACGGGTTGCGAAAGGGCAAATGATTTTTGACTGATTTTGATATACAGTATACCTCTCAGAAGGCAATCGAGAGGAGGGTATTGTCTGATTACTTCGCCCAGCAACCCATTGAGGATTATCAACCGATGAAGTTTGAATTCCCTGATGAGGACATCGAGGTTCTCAAATCGAAAGATTGTGAGGAACCGATCCCGGAGGAGGGGCCTGACCCTGAATCCGAACGGATTCTGATGTTTGATGGGGTTGTTAATGTGAATGGAAACGGAGTTGGTGTTACTTTGGTTACGCCAAAGGGATCCCACGGTCTTTTTGTTGCCCGGATAACATTTGGATGCACCAACAATGGTGGCTGAGTATGGAGCTTGCAGCCAGGGTATTGCTCTTCGGTGCGTACGTCTACTGGGGCAAAGCCTTTCTCGCTGTGTATGGGATAGAAGCCATGCTACCCGTTGAGGTCCAGATCCGTCAGTGAGAGTCCTGATGGACGTGAAATTGGAAAAGGCTGAGTGGGTAAGTACTCGGTATGAAGCGTCGAGCCTAGTTGAGGAAAAGAGGCTGGTAACCGTCATGGGGCAGTTGTACCAACAACGAGCGTGCTCTTGACCGAAAGGTACGGTCTCGTGCGTACCACGTGGGAGATGTGGTGTTGAAAAGGATCCTTCCTCCTCAGAGATCGTAGGGGCAAGTGGACACACAGTTAGGAAATCATATTCATGGTCAAGAAGGTCTTCTCTGGCAGAGCCTTGTTATTGACGACCATGGATGGCGAGGATTTTTCATCCCCTGTGAATGCGGACGCAGTTAAAAGATACTTCGTAAAAAGAGACCCGCTGGACGAAAAGAATAAAATAGTCCAGGCAAAAAAGGGCATCCCGGCGAACCAAAAAAAAAAGGGTTCGGGCAAAAATTAGGGATAAGAAGGAAAAAAAACTGTACACCCGGCAAGTCGAAAACCCCACAAGGGCGGCTTAGGAAAAAAAGGGTATCCCGGTGGACTGAAAACCCGAAAGGGCGGTCCAGGCAAAAGAGGGATTGAAACGAACAACTGCGTCTAGCATGATCGTTTGTACTTTGGTTAAGACACCTGGAGAATCCCCGGTAGAGATCGGTTGGAAACGTCTTGTTCAGAAGGCCGAAAGTGCGGAAAGTCTTGAGGACATATGGGGTGTAATCGAGTTGGAACTCGATGAGATCACGGTTTCACATTGCCATCAGGATAGATTTTCCTTTTGTGCGTAATTACCTCTTTTCAGGGATTGCTTCCTTTATGTTGTTCAGTTACGAACCACTTTTGGTTCAATCAATAAATGCATGTTCAGTCAAATAATTTTGTTTTTGTTTTCATTACCGCTTTGATTGCAAAAACATCAGTTTATTTTGATAAAGAATCTTTGCATTTTGAGGCATAGAGGTCCCTTCCAATGCATGTTCATAAGACTGAAAACCCGAAATCTTATTCGGAAGCTTGGGTGACCTAAGTGTTGAAATTTTGGCACGCATGGGGCACGTTTTTATCTAACGATCTTTTGCAGGTGCTGTTAGATATTTTCACTCACTAGCAGGTTGTGATGTGAAGCACTTTAACAAGAGATCCCCGCAGAGTCCGATCAGGGGCAAGGGATAGAAGAACATTGAAAAGACAGCAAAAAAAAGGCGACAATCCTAGAGGGTAATCAAGAAGACTCTTTAAAGTCTGAGGATTAGAGAGTTGGCCCGAATCTAAGGAGATCGATTGTCTCGAAGCCTAGAAAGCCGAGAATACAAGGTGATGAATCAGAAGAGACCGGATGAGTCTGGGAGCTCTCAAAAGTGGAAAGGTGACGCTGTGGTTGGATGGTGAATACCAGTGTTCGATGAATCGACGGGCGTTCCGTGTCAAATAAGTCGTATCTCCCCGAGCGGTTTGAGAGTGTTATCTCCCCAGCGGATTCGAGATCGTGTCTCCTCAGCAGTCATGCCTGAAGGTTGCCTCTTCCCCAGCAAGCTTGAAGATTGCCATATCCCCAACAGAGGTGTCTGTGGGTAGATTGTTCCTCAGCAGCCAGGTCTGAAGTGCTGTAATCCCCAACAGGGTTGAGTTTGCAGTCCCCCCAGCCAGGTCTGGAGTTCGCTGTAATCCCAGCAGGGTCGAGAAGAGTATCTCCCCAGCAAGTCTGAGGACTATTAGTTCCCCAGCGAGCCTGAAGGTTGCTATTTCCCCAGCGGATTCGAGAGCGGTGTTTCCTCGGCAATCATGCCTGAGATTGGTTATCTTCCCCAGCAGGGTTGAGAATGCAATCCCTGGCGAGCCTGAAGGTTGCTGTCCTCCCCAGCAGGGTTGAGAATGTTATCTCCCCAGCAAGTCTGGAGTTTGCGGTTTCCCCAGCGGAGGTTTACGTTGGTTGATTTCCTCAGCGAAGTCCCCAAGTGGATCGGGTTCAGTGAAGGTCATCCCCAGTGAGACTATCCTTTCCCCAGCAGCTGTGCTTTTCCCCAGCAGGGTGGAAATTGGAGTGATGTTGAGTTCCTCGAGCTCCCCAGTGTTGTCCCCGGAGGGGGACATTTTTTATGCATTCATCATTTAGAAAAGCATAGCATATTGCATCATTAATTGCGTAGAATCTCCATGATTATGGAGCATTACGCTGTAAAACTCATGCATCAGCATTGCAAACATAAACTAGCCCTAAGCCGTGGTTACCGTTCGAGGATCGGTTTAGCTGGTTAGTAAAGATGATACTCTAAAGAGGTTAGCATCGCGATGTTGAGTCATCTGGGTCGATTTCAGAATTGGTTTCCCCAGCATGGTTGAGAGGGTGGTGTTTTCCCAAAGTGACTCCCTAGTTGAGTTGGTTTCTCTGCCATTTCGACCCTAGTTGAGTTGGTTTCTCTGCCATTTCGAGAATGACAGATCAGCAAGCATCCCCAGCAGTGCTATTCCCCACAGAGTTGGTAGATCGAATCAGGAACCGTGTGCTCAGCATAGTGATCACTTGCTTTCCCAGCAGGAGTCTTCCTCCCCTTGCATCTGGCAGCTTGGATCATATCCCCAACAGAGGTGGATCATCTTTCAACATTTATGTAGCACATTTGCAGCGGTCGCTCCTGGCAGCATTCAGGATTGCTAAGCCCCAGAGAGGTTTATTTCCTCACTCGTCAGCGAAAGGAAAGCTTGACTCCCCCAGAGTAGCCCCCGGCAAGTGGCTGCCTTGTTTTGGCATGTGTAGATGTCATCCCTACGGTACCAGTAGGTGTCGTGTTGATCCCCGTGTGGGTCCTTCTTTTTTGGTGTCTGTAGACATCATCTTTCGATGTCCGTAACATCGAGTTTGCTTCCCATTCGTCCGTTGGCGTCTGTTCGTGGTTTCTCTTCCCATTCGTCCGTTGGCGTCTAGTCGTGGTTTCTCTTCCCATCCGTCCGTTGGCGTCTGGTCGTGGTTTCTTTCTCCCATTCATCCGTTGATGTCTGGTTGAGTTTCTCTTCCCATTCGTCCGTTGGCGTCTGGTCGTGGTTTCTCTTCCCATTCGTTCGTTGGCGTCTGGTCATGGTTTCTCTTCCCATTCGTTCGTTGGCGTCTGGTCGTGGTTTCTCTTCCCATTCGTCCGTTGGCGTCTGGTCGTGGCTTCTCTTCCCATTCGTCCGTTGGCGTCTGGTCGTGGTTTCTCTTCCCATTCGTCCGTTGGCGTCTGGTCGTGGTTTTTTTTTCCATTCGTTTGTTGACGTCTGGTTGTGTATCTTTTTCCCAGTCATCGGTAAATGTCTGGTCGTCCTTTTGTTGGTGTCGGTAAACATCATCTTTCGATGTCGGTAAACGTCGAGTTTTTTCCCATTCGTCTGTTGACGTCTGGTTGTGTATCTTTTTTTCCAGTCATCTGTAAATGTCTGGTCGTCCTTTTTTTTGGTGTCGGTAAACATCATCTTTCGATGTCGGTAAACGTCGAGTTTTTCCCATTCGTCCATTGACATCTGGTTGTGTATCCTTTTTTCCAGTCATCGGTAAATGTCTGGTCATGTATCCGTTCTTTGGTACATATCAAATCCCCAGTAGAGTCGTCGGTAAACGTCTTGTCTAGTTCCAGTTGTGAACATCTTATTCCTCCCCAGTCGAAGCCGCCATCGTTAAATGGCCTCGCTTTCCTTGATATCAGTGTATATCAAGTCGACTATTTCAAGCCGCCATCGGTAAATGGCCCCCCGCTTTCCTTGATATCAGTGTATATCAAGTCGACTGTTTCCAGCCGCCATCGGTAAATGGCCCCGCTCTCCTTGATATCAGTGTATATCAAGTCGACTGTTCCACCAGCCGCCATCGGTAAATGGCCCCGCTTTCCTTGATATCAGTGTATATCAAGTCGACTGTTCTCAAGCCGCCATCGGTAAATGGCCTCGCTTTCCTTGATATCAGTGTATATCAAGTCGACTGTTCTCAAGCCGCCATCGGTAAATGGCTTCGCTTTCCTTGATATCAGTGTATATCAAGTCGACGATTTCTTTGATCATCCCCTGCAGAGTGCAAATTCCAGGTTCTTTTGGTATTCAATCCCTGTTTACCTTGAAGGTCTGACAGTCGTTGCTCTCATCCATTCAGGTTCTCAGTTGATTGAATAGGGGCAGCTGTAGCACCTCAAATTTGCACCCCCCATTCATGCATTCATTTCATTTTTTTAGGTCATTAACATTACATTAACATTGCATATTGCATTGCATCATGGCAATCAAGCATTGGTATCAAGAGATTCGTCAGTGCAAGAAAACCAGTTTTTCCTTGAGATGGAAGCCACATGAGAATTCTAGAGAGCTTATGTGAATTAAGGTTCATTTTGAAGCTATTGTACCAAGTGTTGAAGGCTCAAAAGTCATCAGTGCATTGCCAAGTCATCTGGGGCCCATGGAAATCAACTGCAAGTCAACTGAGGGCTAGGAGATGGAGAAATGGTTTGAGACACTTAATTCATGTCCAAGAGAGGCTTATTCACCATGTCAAACATCTACCTTGAAGATTTTGAAGCCAGATCAAAAGTTTCCCAAAATGGATAGTGACCTGTAATTTCAAGTTTCCAAAAATGGCAAGTTTTTGGACCACTTTCAACTTGACTTTCCAACATCAAAGAAGCTTCAAATGAAATTTTGTCCAACATGAAAGTTGAAGATCTTTCTCTCCCATTTCCAAAAAGTCCAAGATCATGAGTATCTGATGAATGGTTGAGGAGTTATGAGCAAATGATCACCAAGTGTGCATGAAACTTCCATGAGCCAAAACTTTTGATTCAAAACTCCAATTTGAGTGCCTCTTTTTGCATAATGCTCCTTATGATTCATATTTTCCAAAACCCTCATTGCATTGCATGAAATTTATTCACATGATCATTTGGCCATGCATGTGCTTTTTGGAGGGAAAATCATGAATTTAAAATTGGTTGATCCTACAAGTTTTTTAGCCATTCCATCATGTTCATAAGCTCATTTTAAGTGAAAATACACCATGCATGCTACTGTTCACGTTCATAATGACCATGCATAGGGTGAAATTTCCAATTGTGCATAACACCTTATTTTGCATTAAACTTTCATTAGCCAAGCCTAAGCATCATTAGCAATGTGATTAAGACATGGTATAAAGCCTATAGCATAACAGAATTTTTCAGTTTTCATTGATTCTAGATCTAGATCCAATTTTTCCCTCCAATTTTTCTCTCAATCAAAATTCAAAAATTCTTCACATAACACTTGAATTTTATTGCATATTCTTGTTCCTTGATCATCATTTGGTAGGATTCAAGCATTGATTTGAAGAAATTGGTGAAGAATCAAGAAAATCCATACATGAACATGAACATGGAGTTTTGAGTTTCAGCAAGATCCAAGCCAATTGAAGCATCAATTCGTGTCTGGACTTCATAGCAAGGTTGAGGAAGGAGAACTGGAGCTGGAGAAGCCTTGAATTCACCATTTCCATTGACTGCTCTTCAAGAAGGTGAAGTTTCGAATCTCTTAATTCTTCAAACCATTGCCATGTTTAGGTAGAGCGTTTCATGCTAAAAATTCTTATATAAAATTCGTTGAAAATGGATGAATATTGGATGAGATATGAGTGTTTAAAGTTTAAGGTCAAAAAATGTTTTCATTCGATTCTCTTTATTCATGGAGTTTTAGTTGAAAATAATGGTAGATTTGTGTTCCTGGTTTCAAGACGAGTTCAACCATATATATATTGCGCATTTCTGGAAAAAATTTGAAGAACATCACTGTACAACCACCGTCTTGTTGAAGAAGACGGTGGAAACCGCCTAGGGCCACCGTCTGTGAATAGTACCAGGCGCCTCTGCGTGTAGCTTAGGGTTTCAGGTGTGTCATGCTGACTGGATGCTTGCCTGGCCATGCGATTGGTTGTGATTCGCTTGACTTCGCTTACGTGTGCGAAGACTGCATGCGTGGGAAGCCATGTCATAAGTGAAACGACTGTGTTTCAATTCCTAGCGCGCATACTCCCTTCGATTCCCAGTGGTTGCACTTTGGGATTTATTTGTTTCAGTGTGCCTTATTTTGATACGTACCTAGTTCGATTCTCTGGTCTAGCACTTTTTCAAATTACCTTCACCATTTATCGTTTCCCTCCATGTTTTCATGTGATTTCTTCATTATTTCAAATATTTTCATGTCAACTTCAAAAAATCATAACAATTTGAAAATGCATCCAATTTAATCCAAATTTTTTGCTAAATGTTCATATTGTTGTCTACTATTTTGTGGTTGTGATTTCATGATTTTATCATTTCTGGATTTTTGATTGTGGACTGTTGATTGAACATGTATGCAAATGTGACATGCTTCATTCATTCTATTGTGAAATGCTCATACATTGGCCAATTGATTTAAAATTTGGTATGCTGATTCCCAACATGTTGCATGATGTTTGAGGCTTGGTTGTGTATTTTTATCATGTTTCATCTCTGTTTTAGACACATAAACTTTTGGTGTGACAATGCGTGTCACACAATTTGATGTCATACTTGTGCATTTTCATTTCTAGGTCAAATTAGCTCTTCTGATTCCAATCTTTTGCATGATGCTTGTATTTGACATGTTGTGTGCACATAAAAATTTCCATGATTGTTTGATTATTTTCTGTTTTAATATGGAATTTTGATTCTTGATGTTCAATTGTGTGCTTTGAAATTGCCTTTGCCATATCTTGCTCATGAGTTGACTTTGCTTAATGATTTGGATTGGGTCCTTTTTAGGACATGTTCTTGCTTGAATAAATGAGCTTTATGTTGAATATTGGTTGCTGTTTTGACTTTTTGCTTCACTTTTGACCCTAGGCTTTGCCCTAGGGGTTTGAACTCACAATTTGAGCTTTGTCTTTCAGGATCAAGCATTCATCTACATGGTTGATGTTGCCTCATCATTTGAGCTTTGCTATTTGCCTTGTTTACTAACCTTTGGTTATTTTGTAGGTCCTTTGGTAGTGAATCACTTGAGTGTTTGCCTTCTATGGCTTACTTGTTGTACATATTGGGATTGTCTGACTGTTGTTAACTGTTGGTTGTTTGTCTGAATATCCTACTGATGTTTTAGCTTTTCACACAGGTACATTAGCCGCTTTTGCTCATTATTTGAGCTTTGCTTCGCTTGTGGTTGGCATACCACCTAGGTAATCATCCTCTAACTCCATGTAGTCTGGAAGCCCTGTCGTTTCTTTTGGCAGGCATTTGGCTGAAGTCCTCCTTAAGAGGCAATGTCTGTGATTGTTTATATTTGTGCCATGTACTTCAAGTCCTCCTAAGTGAAGAGGAAATTGGCAGATAGAAGGGATTTGCAATCAATCCCCTGCTATTCAGTTGAGTCTTTCATCTTGCTCGCACTACGTGCTGATGCATTTTGAATAAACACCCAAGATCCTTGTATATAGAGTCAGTCAAGTGGAGTAGAGTCCCACATTCTGGACTCCCACGTTTTCATTGATCTGAAGCTCACCCAGGCCCGGGTTAAGAGCTATGAGGTCCAATCCTCATTACCTTTTCATCTGCTAACCCTGACGGTCAATGTCAGTGGTTAAGAGCCCCAGGCACCCCCTTCCAGTTGGCTTGTTTGTCGAGGTTGATATGACCCCTCGACTAAAGCCTAGCCTTGTATGAGCCGCTTGTTTGCATATAGCGTGTGTTGTTTGATTGCTTGTTTACTCAGCATGTTTTGTTTCGTGGAGTTAGATGTAAGACCAGCGATTGGCTTTTTGTTTCCCGTCTGTTTTTGGAGTTGGAAGTAAGACCAACGATTGACACTCCATTTCCAGTTTTGGTTCTCTTGAGATTTGCTTTTTGTATCCCCATAGGTTTGCTAGACTTCGTATAGTCTCTCGTTTGCATGTTAATTAAGGTAGCACGGTTCCTTCGTCTAGGACTTTCTTTCTTGTGTGGGCTTTCCTAAAACACAAACAAACATTACTTTCCCTTAGAGCACGTTAACTCCTTCTACTACAGGTGAGTAAGTCTCCAAAGGTCGAGCATCCGGTAGATTGCGTAGTAACGTCGTTCACCTAAAAAACACAAAACAAATAGAAATAGTTTAGCCGAACTACGGCAACTCTGATTCTCATGTCCAAATGAGATACGTAGGCACGAGATGCGATGTCTTGTCGAGTTTGACTGACGACTAACATTTAATTCTTTTCTCTCGCCCTCGTTGCGATTGAGACCTTCCCTTTCTCTTGCCCTAGTTGCAATCGAGACCCTTCTGTTTTGCGTGTGTGTTTGGAGTCTGATGTAAGTCCAGCGATTGACCTTCGGTTTCCTGTTTCGTTTGTTTGTTTGGAGTCTGATGTAAGTCCATTGATTGACTATTTGTTTCCTGTTTCTTTTGTGGAGTTGGATGTAAGCCCAGCGATTGGCGTTCCGTTTCCAGTTGAGTTTGCTTTGACGTCTCAACGTCTTCTGTCAGCGTTTTGTTTCGGCGTGCGTTAGCCGAGCTACGAGTGCTCTGATTCTTCCTCTGGTTAGAGAAGATACGTATGCATAGGATGCGACATCCTAGCGAGCACGTTCCCCCGTTTCTCCGAACTACGTCGACTCTGATGTTTGTGTCTGACAAACTACGTAGGCCCAGGATGTGACATCCTGCCGAGTCCCTTTCTTCCGTCTTTCATCTGTGTTTCCTTCCAGCTTTGTGTAGTTTTTGAGCAATCTTTTTAGCAACCTTTCTTCTATTCTTTCGAGCGTGGATCCCGTCGAGTACGATGGATGCGTAGGGGTGCTAATACCTTCCCTTCGCATAACCGACTCCCGTACCTATCGATCTCTGGTCGCAAGACCATTTCCTTTCCAGGTTTACTTCGAGCGTTTCCTTTCCCTCCTTTGGGATAAATAACGCACGGTGGCAGCTCTGTGTCTTTTTCCCGCCGGTTGTTTTTCGCGTATGCGACAGTTTCAACCGTGTATCATAGGTTTTTCTTTCTGTAAACCAATTATAAAAATTGATGGTACATGGTTGTATGGAAAATACAAAGGAATGTTACTGATGGCAGTGGCACAAGATGGGAACAACAATATTTTTCCAATCGCCTTTGCCCTAGTTGAAGGGGAGACTGCTGGGGGATGGAGTTTTTTCCTAAGAAATCTTCGATTGCACGTTGCACCTCAGCCTAACTTGTCTTTGATCTCTGATAGACACCCCTCAATCATCAGTGCATATAATAACATTGACAATGGCTGGCAAAATCCTCCTTCGACGCATGTGTTTTGTATTAGACATATTGCTCAGAATTTCATGCGGGAAATCAAAGATAAGGCGTTGCGTAAGAAGGTTGTTAATGCAGGTTACGCATTATCAGAACCTTCTTTCAAACACTACCGCGAGGAAATAAGATTGTCGAACGAAGATGCGGTTCGGTGGATCGATAGTATTCCGTTGGAGAAGTGGACTAGGGCATACGACAACGGTCAGTGTTGGGGCCACATGAACATAAATCTTGTGGAATCAATGAACTCTATCTTCAAAGGCATCTGTAACCTACCAATAACCGCTTTGGTGCAAGTTGCATATTTCAGGCTTGGGGCGTTGTTTGAAACCAGATGCTCAAAATGGAGTTCAGTGTTGCAATCTGGACAATTGTTCAGTGATGCTTCAATGAAATTCATCAGACATTAAGTTGCCAAAGAAAACACACACGTGGTTACGGTATTTGACCGAACTAAAGGTTGGTTTAGTCTTGCCGAGTCCATGGATCACGATAAGGGCATGCCGATGGGACAGTACAGAGTCGAACTAGATAGAGGTTGGTGCGACTGCGGAAGGTTCCAAGCCTTTCGTACCCCTTGCTCCCATGTCATTGTGACATGCTCAAAGGTTCGAAGGGATCCACCCTACTTGCTATCTGAAGTTTACAAAGTCACCAGCCTTTCAAATGTTTATAAAATTAGTTTTTCGGTAGTGGCAAAAGAGGATTATTGGCCAGAATATCAAGGGGACATCGTTTGGCACAACAAAGTTATGCGAAGGAAGAAAAAGGATCGCCCTAACAGCACCCGGATTCGAACCAAAATGGATACGGCGAACAAAATGGTTAGACTATGTAGTTCATGCCGTCAACCAGGTCACAATCGTAATAACTGTCCTAGTGTTGGAACGAGCACAACCAGATAAACTCAGATGTACCTCTGTTGTTATATATGGAAAACTAAATTTATTTCAAAGTACCTCTGTTGCAATATATAGAAAACTAAATTTACTTCATAGTAGACGTCTGTGACGAAAAGACAGTTGTTCATAAAAAATAACACAAACAATTAAAACAACTAGAATACAAAAACTATGTGATTACAACCATCAAAACAATTTTGAACATGTAATGCATCATCCTACGAGCGTCTTGATCGGTCTTAATATCCACCCATTCGCGCATTTCTCCGTGTTGGTTGAACGTGGACACAAGCCATTGTATTCTTCTAATCCGTTCACCCTATCCGATTTCTCCCTCTAACCAACTGTACAACGTCCGATTAAGACGTTCAAACGTATATGTGTTCAAAAGTTGAACCTGTATCGGAGCCGCAACGGCAGAAAATATTACATCAGCATTTCGTTTCTGAATGTATGCAGAAATTGTTGAAACAAAGAAAATTGAAATTGATGGTTGAACTAGACTAGGAGATGAATTTGAGTGAAAATAATTGTATGCAAGGTGTGGTATTTATAGAGACAGAACATCTATTGGACAAAACACGTGGGTGCCAGATGAATTGGCGCGCCCACATGACCATCACAAGCAGGCGCCACATGAATTGGCATCCACCATGCAAAATGCACTCAGGTGCCAGAGGCATTGACGCCTCCTCATAAGGGTCAATGCATGTGCGTCAATGCTACTGACGCCTCCTCTTGTTGGTATGGGGGTGGGCCAATTCATCTGACGCATCCTCTACCAAACTTTGTTATTTTGGTATTTTTTTTTTAAAAAAATGGTTATTTTAGAGAAAAGAAAATTGAAATTTTTGGTTATTTTGAAAAAAAAAATCTATATAAGGTGTGATTTTTACTATTTTCAATAAAAATATCACAAACATATAATATTTTACTACATATACAATTTTTTCACTCTCTAAACAACATTTAAATATATTTGTCACATTTTTATTGAAAAATAGTAAAAATCACGTTTAAAAATTTGTATCTAAGTTTTCTCCTTAAACTTTATCTCTTGATCACTTTTTTCCTCAACTCATCATTGATCAAATTATCTTTATATAGTTATATCTAGGGGTGGACATCGGTTGGGTTGGATCGGTTTTCGGGCCCAAATTCCCAATCCGACCTAACCATCGGTTGGAAAAAACATAACCAAAACCGACCGGTTTGCAATTCGGTTATTTTCGGTTTCGGTTTTGTTCGGTTCGGTTTCATAATGCGGTTTATTCGGTTTTAAAAATAATTGAATTCATTCCAAAATAAACCCAACACAAGTGGATTTTATCTAGGAAATAATGTACCATTCCTAGTGAAAACATTGAAATCGCAAACTCGCTCCAACCGATTTCTGTCGCAACTTGAGCCGCCACCAAGTTTCCTATAACAGAAACAAGGTTAACAGGGTTTGCTACCACTGATAGAAACCTCTTTTCAGTAGGTAAACTTTGAGAACAATGGTCTTGTACTCACCAAAAACAAACATGGTAGCTCTGAATCCACCTTTCTTTCTCTTCCATTCAGCAAGAAGCTTGAGCTATTCAGTCTCCTCTTGATATGCCTGCAAAACAAAAAAATTTGAATTGTAGCTCTGAATCCACCTTTCGTGAGAACTGTAGACACTGCTGTGTCCAGGTCTTACTCCTTCATTAAGATCTGCTAGTGACACGTCTCCTTCTAAGGCACGCACAACCTACGGTTTGTTCCATTATTAGACCCAAAAAGATGCTTACATATACAAGGAACTCAGAATGGAAAGTAAGACCTAGGTTTGATTTTACAGTAGCAGCACAACGAATGATAGTTTTTCTTCTTAAAAAGACAGTTCAAAAGGAATGGAGTGCAGTAATAAATGATAGAACAAATTATTCACTTTACCTGGCTCATCCTTGGTCGACGCTTTGCTGAGTGGCGTGTGCAAGCTGCAGCACATGCTACCATACGTGTCATCTCACTAGGGTCAAATTCATTCTGAAGTCTTGGATCAATCAGAGAATCTAAATTATTTTCTTCTAAAGCACGCATGAGCAAAGGCCTAGCCTGTGATGACAATGAAAGATGAATAAAGTTAAGGGCCACTCTATGTCATCTTGTTCTCTTCCAATAAAAGAAATATTACACAGAAAACTCTTTATTTCATAATATATTATAAATGACTGAATTTTCAGTTGCAAATTATATTTAGCCCTCAAGAAAAGAGGAGGATGGTAACATGACACTTACCCATTCCACCAAACTATCATCCATGTAAGTCTGATTTTTATCAACCGGTCGACGTCCAGTTAATAGCTCAAGGAGCATGACTCCATAAGAGAAAACATCTGATTTGTCTGTAAGTTTTCCACTTGCTGCATATTCTGGAGCCAGATACCTGTAAGAAAGCAGTAATTGATAATTCATGAGTTTAGCATATCAGAACTGATATTTTGACACAAATTTAACAACTAATTTCAACAACAATTTGATTGGTTAACGCAGTTCTAAACCACCATATAGCACATTTCATGCCCTTTAATGCATTAATTCAATCTACCATAAACAATAGCAGATTAGAAAATACATTTCTTGCAATATCCAAATTTTGAGAGGAAGGGAATAAATTAGTTCTTACCCAAAAGTCCCCATCACTCGAGTAGAAACATGAGTGTTGAGATCGGAAGCAATCTTTGCAAGACCAAAATCAGCAACCTGTTAATAGAAATTTGACACTAAATTATAACTAAAATCCACACTTCATATTACACAATTATTGCACAGAACTTCTTAGGACATTTTAAATGGAGCATCACCACTGCTGCAAGGAAGATATATTAAAGAGCATACCTTTGCTTCAAACTTAAAATCGAGAAGGATGTTAGCAGCTTTAATATCACGATGAATGATCTTAGGATGACCTACACAAACAGATAATTACAATAAACATTGAGTTTGACAAAAACTAGCTTTGCTGAAAAAATTACAGTCAAGTACAGAGCATACAATCTTCATGAAGATAAGCAAGTCCTTTTGCAGATCCTAAAGCAATTCGCAATCTTGTTGGCTAATCCATCGTTGGTCGTCCATTTCCTGCCGTTAAAAAATAATCATAAGAATTAAGAACACTTCTGGCATAAGCATTGTGCTACACAAAAGAATGACAAAAAAAAATACCATGTAAATGAAATTCCAATGTATTGTTGGGAACAAACTCATAAACAAGTAGCCTCTGAAACCCGGTGCTGCAGTATCCAACAAGAGAAACAAGATGTTTATGATGAACACGGCTAATAATCTCTACTTCAGCTTGAAATTCACGTTCTCCTTGTCCACTTCCAGCTTTCAGCTGCTTAACAGCAACCTCTTTACCATTAGGGAGAATACCTCTATGAACATATCCAAATCCACCTTGTCCAAGGAGGTTAGCATCAGAGAAGCCATCCGTTGCGCGCGCCAACTCCTCGTATGTAAACGTACTCTTCGCAGTGCTAAATGCAAGGCCTGGAGAAGGAGGTGGAAGTAGTTCGCCGCCTGAATAGTTTGAGCCGGTACCACCACTGCTGCTCATGAGAGGAGGCAGTGGCGGAGCAACATGAGAAGGCGGTCGTGATGGAATTGGAGCAGGAGGTTGTGGTGGCTTCATTGAGGCTACATGATCTGAAGGAGGGTGAGAATTATGTTGCCACTGATTTGGAGGACCACCATAAGGATCAACTGCACAATATATACCATTATCATTCACTCTTTTGAGTGGCATCTTAAACTAGTGGAAATAATGCATCATGCTTGTGAAAATAGAAAACAGAAAGTTACCTGCATATGTGGGCCAAGGGATGCTTCCACAACCTCTGGCAGTACAGTGTAGTTCCCATCAATATAATGCAAACGAACCTGAATGTTGCTGCTCCCCACCTGAGAAACTGGCAAGGGGTGTTGCAGACCAGAAGTTCGGCGACAGAGGTCCATAACTACTAGAAAAAGAACCTTGACCTGCATTACTAGTGCTTTAAAACCTCAAGTGAAATAACAGTTCAACTGCTGTAAGCAAAGGAATGAATTGCCATGGTTTCCAAACATTTATGTCAGTCACAAATAACAAAAATAAGATATTTTAGGCAAGTTGTAACTAAGTTATACCTCTTCAAAAGTATACCCCTGACCTGCATTTCCAGTACCAAATCTTGAACGCCCTAGAGACTGTTCTTCACCTCCTCTTGACCTAGGCACAAGCTGAACTCGTCCTGTCTGATTTTCATCTCCAGGATGTCACTGTCCTTCAAGACTTGAGCAATCTTTGAATAAATAAAACTTCAACCAAACACATGCATGATCCATCAAGCATACATGACATGAAAATGTGCAGAAATGCACATGCACGCAGATTATGAACAGTTAACTAATCTTATAAAAAGTTTACTAATCTTAAATCATACCTTGGTGCGAACCCAACACACTCAATGGAACTTGAATGAGAAGGCACAGAACTAACAACCTGCCAATAGGATATAAGGTTTCTTAGAAATCAGGCAGAAAGCTAAATTTATATGCTCAAACGTCTTGGTTAGTGGTATTACACAGGCAAGAGAACATTACACAGGCCATCTCCTCAAGTAACATCATCCCAGTATACTGCACCACCAAAAACAGATTAGCATAACATGCAGTATTCAAACTCAGTTTGTAAGCTTGAGCACAAATGCAAAAGAAATACAAGTGACATTATGTTTGTGTACTTCGGTAAGAACAATTGCATAAGCCCAAGACAACGTGCCTGATGACCAGCAAACGCAGTAGCTACTGAAACGGTTCCATCCTTAGTTTCAAAAAATGACTCCAAAAAAGAAAGGCTTGTCTTATTGAATCACAAAGTGACTCCAAAATATTCAAAAATTCACAGCTGCAAATCAAATCAAATCAGTATAGTTAAACCAATGTAAGACATAAAACAAAACTATATTTTTCATACCTAGGCGAGAATTAAACAGGCCCAGCCTGTGTAGGAGCAACTGCTCCACCAGTAGCTACTTGAAACTCTACAAGTTGTTTAAACATACGTTAAACATATAGCAAGAGGCTTAATTTTAACAAATATTTAAAATAATGTTAAAAGAGACAAAGTTTTCATTAATAACGTACCTGAAACAATTGATTCACTAATCTCATATTCTTCAGTCATATTAAGGACATTTAGATCATTGTCAGAAGGCTTCAACCAGTTTTGAGTACATATAAGCGCTTCGACCATATCTGGACTCAAAGAGCTCCTATAGATATCTAAAATCCTCCCCCCCGTGCTAAAAGCACTTTCTGAGGCTACACTAGAAACAGGTGTTGCCAACACATCCCGAACCAAGGTTGCTAATATAGGATAACGGGTGCAATTTTCCTTCCACCAATTAAGAATACTAAAATTTTCCCCCTCCCCGCAACAAGGGTCACCTAAGTACTTCTCTAGTTCATTTTCATTTTCAATTGTGTCTTTTTCCTTCAGATGTTTCTTAAAAGCATTAGCCCTTGTAAAAGGTGATGGTTCTTTTGGTTGGGAAGATGCTTCTCCAAGGGAAGTGCTCCCTGGTGCACTTAAAGGACTAGCCCCAACATTCTTATCATGATCAGATTTATGCCAATTATATAGTTTAAACAAACTAGTTTTGACACATTCAATATTTTTCTTGGCAAGGTCACTAGAATGCCCATACATATCATTAAAAGACCACTCAATATAGTTAAACTTAAACCTAGGATCAAAGATCACTCCATAGTAAAGAAAATGATTCACTTTTCCCACATCCCCCCAATACTTATCATATTTAACCTTCATATGTGAAATCATTGGAGCCACATAAGAATTCAAGTTAAATGAAGCTTCTTGAAGCTCACACAAAATTGAAGACAAGTTATGAAAAGCTAAATGCAAGGACACTTCTTGCGAAGTTGAAAACACTTTGGTTGCCTCATAGAAGGTTTGTAAGAAAACCACAAAAGCCCTAACTTTTTTCCAATCCTGAGAACCGGGTGGACCGGTAAGGAGGTCAAAATATTCGATGTATCCAGGATCCTCATCAATCATATTGTCAAATGCAGCTTCAAACTTTTCAGCAGCATCCAACATTAGGTAAGTGGAATTCCACCTTGTAGAAACATCAAGACAAAGTTTTTTTTTACAAGTTATGCCCGCAAGTTCAACACACTCCTTAAACTTCATAGCTCTTTGTGGAGAAGACCTTACAAACCTAACAGCAGTGCGAACTGATTCAATAGACCCTTCATGTTCTTTTTCACCATCTCTCACTACCAAGTTCAAGACATGGGCAGCACACCTCATATGCAAATAATCACCTACACCCAGTAAAGCATTCTTGCTCTTAAGTCTTCTATCCAAATAACTCACAGCCACATCATTTGCTGTTGCGTTATCCAGGGTAATTGTAGACACTTTCCTAAGCCCCCATTCCCTCAAAACGTCCTCGACTTTCATGCCAATGGTATCACCTTTGTGATTTGGAACTAAAGAGAAACTAATAATTTTTTTTGGTACTTCCAAGCAGTGTCAATGAAGTGTGCAGTGGTGGCCATATAACTAAGGTTTTGTATCGAAGTCCAACAGTCTGTGGTTAGTGCAACCCTAGTACAATCAGATTTAAAAAAGGCTTTAAGACGTGACTTTTCAGCTAGGTAAAGCTGAAAACAATCCCTAGCAACGGTCCTCCTAGTAGGGATAGCCATTTGGGGTTGCAATTGTTTACACATTTGCTTAAAACCAACACCCTCAACCACTCTAAAGGAATGTTCATCAAGGATAACAAAGGTATTAATGGCCTTCCTACAGGCTGCAGCATTAAACCTTTGACTAGTTGGAACTAAAAACCCACCCTCGCCGCTTACAAGGTTTGTCTGATTGGGGTCTTTCAACAAAAGGGCAGGGTTTTTGTAACACACTTTCGAGTGAGCTAGCATGTTAGAAGTACCATGTGTTTTAGGGTCACATCGGTACCTTTTATGACAGTGTTTACACGCGGCTATAGGTTCAGGCTCATCCGGTAAAATGTTAAACTCTTCCCAAACCGTAGAAGTTTTTCTACTACCACTAGCATTAAGTTTCCTTTTTCGAAGTGGAGGGAGTGCAGTACCAGCAGCTGCTCCTATAATTCATACATTTAAAAATGACAGCATAACATGTATCACTTATTAAACAAACACTCAGTATAAAAATGACAGGTGATGGCATTACCTTGACTCACTCCTTGATCTACAACTCCGCTAGGAACTCCAACTCCTTGCAAGCTAGGAACTCCAACTCCTTGCAAGCTACTTTTGTCGCGCTCCATTGGCGGCAGGACTCATCCAACTCCTTGATCTAACAAGCTCGGTGGTGATTTGTGGTTGAATAATGGACGGCGACGGTTCTTCGTTAAACGATGAAACCACGAACTAGCATCAACCGAAAAATTGGAAGGTAGAAAGAGTTAGTTCTTAAACGATGAAACCACGAACTGGAAATTGAAAGGATGAACCCTAGAATCAACCGATTACCTGAGAGAATGATGAACCCTAGCGGAGTAACGTTGCTGTTTGTGCGTATGAATCTCACGAAGAAGTGGAACTAATGAATTGAGATTTGAGACTGAGAGAGAGTCTTGGTTTTTTGTTAGTTCTCTGTGGATACATCGAATATTTTGTGCGTATGAAAAAGTGAGATTCATACCACATCTCTAACTATAGGAATGAACCTTAGATTTCTGTTTAGATTGGGCCTAGCCATAAAAATAACCTTAGATTCGGTCGGATTCGGTTTCCGACGGGCCCAAAACCAATCTCCGAATCCGACCGCACAAACCCGTAAAAACCTCTTGCTACTTTCCAACCTAACCCACCAACCGACTAAACCCGAACGGTGTCTCAAATTTTGGATCGGAACGGTCGGATACCGTCGGGTGGTTGCATTATGTCCACCCCTAGTTATATCCATATGTCGATAAAAGATGGTGATCTAATTTTTACCCTGAATTTCATGTTAACCCGACCATCATCATAAACCGAAGAATTAGCTTCTCCTTTTGTACAATACTTCAATTCTATAGACTTCCCAGTTATAACACGATTTTATTCTTTAGAGCTTGAGCTTTGAATAAATTCAACATAAGCAACCATTGAATCCTACTTGTTCAGTCACCTTAGAATATACCACACAAGAATATAAATCTATTTGGCTTTCAATTTCAAACAACTACAACTGGCATTAATCACTTTAGAAACAATGCTCCATGATTCAATACATTAATCACTTTGTGAATGCTTTTTGTTGATCTACAGTTCCCAAAAAGCTCTTGTTAAACAAAATATAGAAAATAATTCGTGTCCCTTTTATATAAGCATCTTTCGTGAGTGCAAAAAGGTGCTTAAAAGGAACTACCGTTGCATTTTGTTTCTAACTAATTGAACATTTAACAACCATGAACGGATTGCGTGAAATTTTCACAGCATGTACACTGTTGTATCTGTTATACCAAAAGTCTTTTAAAAAATCAGTGCTTTCACTATCAACTGTACATGCCAACCACCTAGTATACATTTTCACAACCGTATACTGTCATGAAGGTATCACACCTCAAGCAGTTTGATTAAGGGAAAATGGTAAAAAGAAAATAAGTCATAACCAAACAGATGAACAAGACAAGTCCAAAATATTCAAGTACCTAAAACTGGTAAGACTCTACTCTGTCTAGTTTCTGTTAACGCTCTCATAGAACAAAATATAACCATGATCTGTATTATTGTTGAATTCTTGTGTTGACCCAAAGAATGTCTGAACAGAAGCTTCATCAACCGCCTCAACAGTTTCATCGTCAAAACATAACCAGTGGTTATGGTTTTTTACAAGGCAAACATAATGCCCGTGGTTGGGCCCACTCCCAACATGGACAACTACTGCAAATAGAGAATACTCAATATCTGCTTCTTCATCTGTATCACTCAACCTGAGCTCAAGGGGAAACACCACACGGTAAGACAGTTTCTTGTAGCGGCCCAGCTGCTCCATGTACTTAAACCGCTTAAGATGAATGACTAAAACACGAGGCGGTCTCTTTATCTTCATCCTCTTCTGAGCTTCTTGCAAACTAATCAAAAGAAAGTTTGCATCTCGGTTATTAATAGAACATGAAAAGTAAAACAGAACAGTACATGCATTTTATTACAGATTAAATTGACACGAGTCACACGACCAGTATAACCCTTTCAGGAAATAGATAAAAAAAATGTCCATCAATGGAATGTAAACCTATTAAGCTTCCTGCTTAGACGTGGTCAAAACCATAAACCCAGAAAACATTACAATACTAGTAAATAAACATAAATAGCACTCTTCTACTTTCAATTAAAATAACATGAGAGATTGCAACAATCAATACATAATAGTGAAGCCATTTGACATCTTTGCCTCATCAATAAAAACCATCTTAATAAAAGTAGTAAAATAGTCAGCTACAAAAACAATTTAAAATAGCACAACTGGCCATTTACCATCACAAACTAGTACCAATGAAGCAAGTACATGCAGCTGATGCTGCAAAATTAATGTTTAGGTAATTATAAAATAAAAATTTGTGGCCAAGAATAAAATGATATTAATACCTGCAGCACTTGTCACAAAAGAATTTGTCTTCAGCATTCAATGTCTCGGTTGAACTGAAATTTTTCAAACAACTTGTAATGGAACTGTTTTGTTCAATATCAAGACTCAAGTCGAAAAATGTTTCATCCCTAGCCGTTACTGTTTCACATTGCAAGCATCTTGTCTCATTGGTAAGTATTCCCTGATCAAAGCAATTTACAACAGTGAGATTCCATAATGAAAATTTAAAAACATTTTTTTGTCATTATTTTTTTAGCTACACTGATTCACCAAATAACAAGTTCACAATGTATGGTTACCCCAAGCTTGAATTGCCAAATCACCTGGAAATTTTTGTGCACCCAAGTAGCTAAAGGCGGCTCTTTTTTAGCACCATTAGCTAAACCGTTCTTTGGTCCATTCGAAATCTTCTCAGAAGGTAGTAATGTCTCTTGATTGTCTTTTGCAGTCTGGGCCTCTTTTTCCAGAATGTCAACAAGTTCATTTAACAAATAGTTTAAGAATTCGTGGGCGTCCTACCAAAAATGAGAAGATTCATAATGACAGTGTTGCTTTTTAATCTTTATACAGATTTTTTAAAGAAATACATTAATAAGAGACATCATACAACAAACAGAACATTTGAATAATAAGGAATAACATTCACTTGTGAAAGAACCTCAGGTGAGGAAAGAGACATCTAGTAAACAACTAGAGATATAGAACAACATTGTTTGAACTAAAAAAAAATATTATTCAACCTCACCGAAAGCATCAAGGAAACATAGGTCTTAAAAAAAGGTTGCATCAGAGTTATCAATAGCGCCGATAACGGTGCTATCCCGGGATAGCATCCCGGGGCGGTGACCCTCCACTATGGAGGAGCAGCTCTCATTCCAGTTTGAGATAGCGGACGCTATTTGAGCTTTAGCGGATAGCGGGAGTGGAGCGCTTCCTGTCCCAGGCGGATTTCATCAGTTTCGAAAGAGAAAACCCAGAATTACCCTTAAAAAAAAGAAACGTTAGGAGTTTTGATGAATTTTTCAGATTTGCCCTAACTCAGAAACACAGCAGAATAATCGGTCTTTTTCTCACACGCTTTCGCTTAACTTCTCTCTTCTTTCCTTTCTTCTTCTTTCTTCCTTTGTTTTATTCTTCTTTCTTCTTCATTACGTACTTTGTCTTTTTTCAAAGTCTACTTCCTCTTCTTTTACTTACGCTATTTCTCCTCTTATACTTATGCTATTTCTCCTCTGTATTTTTCATTTAAGTAATAGTATTTTAATAAATTTATTTCTCTTTTACTTTTACTTACTCTATTTCTCCTCTAGTTTTACATTAAATACATGTTTTATAGATTATTCATATAAATAATCCAAAAAATAGTCAAATAGCAGTTATCCCGCTTTCCCATTTTTGAGGTTGGCCGCTCCGCTCCGCTATCTGAGATTGGGTTACATTTCATGAAAGTCAATAAAAATCACTTTCTAATGTTCCATTTCAGGTAGAGATTTTAATATACTCATATAGTATCAATACACCGTGATCAAGTCAATAAGTTCTCATCTTATGAAACATAGTTATAACATATAAAGAATTTCTTTGCACTAAAATATGTTGAGCTCAAGGGAATATATTGCAACCTTCATATATGACCGCCCAGCTGTCGGACCATCATCCTAACCATGATATCAAGTTTAACTATGTGCTCAAAACCATTTTGCATTGGGTGTAAGTGTGACACGGTGATATAACAACAGTTTCTTGGACGAGACCAATGATAGATCAATTGAAAATTTGTGACTTTGCAAGCATCTCTAGCTAATTTTTATATTAAAATCAATTTAAACTGAGAAACAACTATTCGGGGTTATTCAGAAAAGATGCATGTATTATAAACATGGCCAAACACTGTACATGTGTACAAACTAATATTCCATTCATTACTCTCAAAGGAAGGTTAGTAATTTATAGAACACCCACGCCTTTTACTTTTGTGCTCATTCTAGTAAGTTTAAATATGTACCTGGTGCATATAGCTACGGAAGAGTTCATTCTGTTTTTTCAACCTCTGTACAAATCGTTTAGGAGCAATTACGCCTGTTTTCCTCTTCTGGGAACTTATCTATATTCAAAAGAAGTAACATGGTAAATTCAAAACCATAAAAGTAATAAACAAGCAGGTGAGTGCATTAACTGGACATCTGAAGCAAACGTTGAAGATATACAAAATCTAGATACTCAAACACATAACAATCAGATTTAGGCAAGCATACAATCACCTCTGCCAATTTTTTATATCTCAGGATAATCACAGAGAAGAAAAATGAAATAAAAATAGGTATTTATAAAATGCACACCGCATATACTTCGAAGCAATTTTTTCAAAAGAGAAATAATAAAAAATGTAAACTCAAGTATAGTTTTTTGATGATTTAGATAAGAATGCAATCACCAGTGTCTGCGAATTTCTCATTCGAGGGAGACAAAAAAGAAAAACACAACAGATAACAAAAAGTAACAAATGCTAACTAAGGGAACATATTTTATGCCTTACAGTATCTAGTCATGTTTTAATAAACTTCACAAATAGTAGCGCATATAACATTTCCTGGCTAAAATTTGGAGAGAAGAGAAAAGGCTTTGAAAAAAAAGTATAGAATGAATTATGGATGTCTGTGTTTGACAGGTTACAGCGTGACGTTTTGCCAAGTACATGGGGTGTCTAAAATCAGGACTATACACAATGGTATGGAGATAGTCAAGAGAAATGGATATAAAAAAACGTATGTTTAGGGTTTAGGGTTTAGGGTTTAGATAAGAATGCAATCACCAGTGTCTGCGAATTTCTCATTCGAGGGAGACAAAAAAGAAAAACACAACAGATAACAAAAAGTAACAAATGCTAACTAAGGGAACATATTTTATGCCTTACAGTATCTAGTCATGTTTTAATAAACTTCACAAATAGTAGCGCATATAACATTTCCTGGCTAAAATTTGGAGAGAAGAGAAAAGGCTTTGACAAAAACGTATAGAATGAATTATGGATGTCTGTGTTTGCCAGGTTACAGCGTGACGTTTTGCCAAGTACATGGGGTGTCTAAAATCAGGACTATACACAATGGTATGGAGATAGTCAAGAGAAATGGATATAAAAAAACGTATGTTCTTAGCACAATTTACAAATGATCATATGTTATTTCAGGATGGTCGCAAGGGCTACTTGATAAACTCTGGGGCATTCTTATAGTTCTTTTAACATGATATGGGATAAAATTACTTGGTCTAAGTGTGGTTAATAAGTTACTAATTTGCCGAATTGGATTCTTTCATCCATAACATGTAACATCAACAGCATGTACCTTATTCACAAACAATGAAGCCAATATAAATTAAATTCTATAATGATAAGTAACAATTTAGGCAATCAAATATATGAATAGGTCTCATTCAAGAAACATCAAGAATTTTTCTAATTGTAAATTTGTTACCTGCAAAAATAAGTCAGCTAAGCAAGTCAAAAGATTTTCCTCTGCATCTGTTATATTCTTGGTTTTTCCATAATATTGTAGCAATTGTTCTCGAAATGGAACACAGAAGTATAGAGCCTATAGAACAAGAAAGAATAGTGTTAGGAAAAAACCACAAATTTAGTTACAAGGTTTACAAACTAACATACTCAAAAGATTTCTGGTATCCCAAAACAGTTGTTTAGGGTTGAAACTTGAAAGTACTCCACAAAGCAAGTTTGACATATTCAGTGATCATTGTCTATATATTTTAGATAGGCAATAGCTATAGCGGGATGACCCCTATTGTGAACTTTAAAAACCAAGGTAAATAATACATAAATACTTAAAATAAGTCCCAACAATATACATAATGCCTTAAAAACAGAAGTTTCAACAACATACATAAACTCCAACAACACCATCAATATAAGTTCCCATCAAAATCAAATTATAAATGTACTCAAAATGACTAAAACAAATTCTAAACGTAAACAAAATGACTAAATCACATCCGCATTTGTCTCATTTTCACTTCTAAGTTACACCATATTAATATCATCTTGCTCATCACTTGATTCAAACTTTTCTTCTTCCACCTCCAACTCCTCATCTCTAATAGACACTAATGTAGCAAGTCGAGAGTGATGTCTAGTAGCTCTTGCTTGTGTCACGCTTGCAGAAGATGATACCATGGTTGCTAATAAAAGAGAAACAGAGCAGCACAGCAAAACAGAGACAAAGGAGAAATCAGTTGTGAATGGCTGAGAAGGGAGAAGAAATAGATGAATATGTGAAGAATGGTGATGATTTTGGAAGAACGATGGATGGCTTCCTGATTTGCAAAGAAGAATGTCAAAGAAGTTGTGTGTGGAAATTTGGCAGAGAAGTTGTGCCTAGAAATTTGGCAAAAGGTGGCTTTCTGTAACGCAAACATGAAGAGGGAAAAGAAAAAAAAAACATGTGAAATGGCCTAAAGCAAACACTTGTGCTTTTATATTAGGTCAAATAAAAGGGTTGAAATAACAACGTGACCTTAAAAAAAATTCCAATGTACAAATTTATCCTAATCTTCACAATGGCGGTCTGCTAACCGCGATTGTGACACTTCCGCGCCGCCATGACGCCACAAATAGCGCCCGCTATCACAAATAGCACTTAGCAACCCAAAAGTGTGGTGAGGTCCGGTTCCACTATGCTATACCGCTCTGGCGCTATGGACATCCTAGAATAACATTGATTCTACTATCCTTTCCAATAGTGAAAACTAAAATCTAACTTTGCTACTCATTAGCCAGACATCATAAACGGGAAAAAACAAAAAGTATTCACAGATTCAATACCCAAATCAATAAAAATAAAAATAGGCAAACCATTTTTTCAGTCAATGAAATCAAACTACTTACTCAAAGTTTCAAATGCAACATAATCATTGAGGGAATGGAAGGAAAAGCACAACAAATTTATCTTTATTTCTTCATTGTCAATAAAAATTTCATTTAAAAATTCAGCAAAACAAAAATAACAAGTTCCCGCATTCATTCAGAGAAGTAATAAAATCAAACATAAACCTATCGGCATAGCAGCAAAGAACCACGAGAAATCATAACAATTAAGTGATGAATTTCTAAATAACCAGATCAAAGTCTGAATCATAACGAAAAACCTGCAAAACGCTGTTGCAATAACAAGTATTGCCGAAATTCTCAAGGCCAAAGTAATGTTCTCCTTCAGGAAAATTGTCACCGAGAGCCTTCTCAAGTTTGGAACCAGAACCACCCATAAGCGCGTTAAATCGATCACACAGACTCAGATCTTTCTCCCGTTCAACTCAGTGAATTGAATCGGAGTTCATTATTCTCTCTCGCGCGCGAAACTGCGTCGTTTTGGTTTGTAGCAGAACAGAGAGAAAATCGATGATGATATTGATTTTTTGGATTGAAACTTGAAAGTAACAGGGGAAGAAGAAAACGAGGGTTTCGTTAGAGGAAAGAAAAAGCACGTGGAGAGTAGAATGCAGAAAATGGAGAAGAGAACGGCGTTTTGAAAAGACAGACAATGTTACCCACAGATATGCATATATAAGTGATTACGGACAATCCACTATTTTCCTACGGGTTCGCCACAATATCCGAGCCAGATCGTGTCAAAACGGTTTCTAATTCTCGTCCAATTCATTTTCAAATTGTTTTTTTAATACACAAATATACGCCATATAACAATACAATATCCTTTATTTTTTCTTTAAAAAAACTTAAATAGTAATAAAGTGAAATATTTGTAATACTTAACTAACTATTTAAAGTATATTATTGTAAGAGAATTTTATGAGATGAAAAAAGAAGTTTTGGTTTTGAAAATGCAATAGAGATTATTTTATTATACTAAACATTTTAGGTAAAGACCGACTCAATTTACATTAGAAATCTTCTATTATGATCTTCATCATCAAACCATTCATTCTCTGTTCCAATTTAAGACAATAGTCTTATATGTGGGAATCAAGTTTTTTCGATTCTCTCGAATCTTTTCAATCTCTTGATTGTAATTATTTTTTGTTGTATATCTGTGTTTATCGTGAAAATTGGTAAACAACCGCTGGTCTTTCAAATTATATGAATTTTTGTTACTCACAGAATCGACCAGATTGATCCTAGGACATGTGCTATTGTTCTAAAATCGTATATAAAAGATGGACACTTCGACAGTATCCTTGAATAAGGAATGTTTGCTTAAAGTTATTCTTAAGAAGATAAATGGCAGAAATGCAAGTAAAGTGTAAAACAATGTTTGGTAAATGACTGGTAATAAAAGATAATTGTTGAACAGAAAGATGTAAATAAACTTTGATTGATATAAATATAATGGTGTTATCAAACGTACATCTTCAATTATACTCTTTTCTCTACACACTGGATACTTTCAATAAATATGATTGATTGTACAGCAATTTGAACACACTAATCCTAACATTATGACGCCTATTTATACTAAATTGAAATAACTGTCTCCAACGAATCTTCTCCTAGGCACTGACATGTTACACTCGGCATGTCTGCGTTTCAGGACAACATTCAACGTGTCCTTTCTATCAAAAACGGATAAGAATGAAATGTGGTTACTCTTATGTCATTCAAATTCAAATATATATCGAATAACTCTTCTGTCGAAGTGATATTCTAAACTTGGGATTATTCCTAAGTTTCACATTCGTCTTCTCTTACAAAAGGCAAACTTCAACACCTCATCATGTCAATAATGCTTTGTGTCGAAATCCTAAATAACTCCAAAGAGCATTCTCTTTTCTTAGTTTATCATCTCTAACCTGATGTTGAAATTGCCCCACAAACAATGCATTTTCGATATACCGAAGAAAAAGGTATTTTTTTTATTTTTTACAATCTAATTCGATATCACAAAACTATTCATCTGTTATGACGTCATAGTCATGATGACCACTTTAGCAAAACGTCCCTTCAGAACCTACGTGAGGATCTCTAGGTAATCATCATGTTTCCTAGCCCTTAGGAAATCATGTCTAGTCTTTAACTGCTACCACTTATCATGGCCATTTACACTGACACGTGCCCACTTTTTTTCCCTAATTAATGTCTAACAAAACCGCTTCCACTTCCGCAACTTATAAATAGACACATTCAACACTCTTCTTTTTCTCTCTTAACTTTCCACATTCTGATCTTTCTCAAAGAACTTATTTTTGTTGGATAAATAAATTCAGCGTCACCCTTAGGGATTCGAATGGCCTTAACATCCCAACCCATGGCGCTTAGAGGGAGCTTACAAACCTCGCTTTAGGTGCATCCCCTGAGGGCTCATACTATAAGGAAATAAAGTTGCACCCTCACTAACAACAATTGCTTTTAGCGCAGTGGTAAGCGCTTGATCCTACAATTTCTTCTACTCTTTATCTTCCTCAAGCAAAAAAAGCAGTTTATTTCTTCCTTTCAAAAATGGCATCATCTACGAAAATCACCAAAGAATCCAACAAAAACACCACAGATTCCAAAAATTCTCAGGGTCTTCCCCTCGCTGACAGGATCTAGGGCCCTAACACCGTGGGTAACCAACAGTATGTTCCTGAACCTTTGACTGAAGAACAAAGGATAATTTTTCAATCATAGGTACTAATTCCTATTTTTATTTCTGGGAAAACGCATGTAATGTTAGGACCTTTATCCAACCCAAATGTTGATCCTAATAGGCTTAAAGAATTCTTTTTCCAACTTACCATAAGTATAAACCTATAGCTTTCGTCAAAAAAACCCAAGGTCAATGAGAAAAACCACATTGAGGAAAACCCTAATCCAGATAATCAGGGTAACCTTTCGACTGATGAACCCATCGACTTAACCTACATGAATAGTGGTTTCAGGGTATTTCGGTCTTGTCCTTTATTTCGAGATCCTTCTAATTATTTAGGTTGGTTGGAAAAAATTGAGAAAAAGAAATCCCAAGTCTGGAAAGAAATGGGCATTTTTGACTTAATATAATTATCGAAAATAGGACCTGGTTATTGCCAGACTATGTTGGTTTCTTCTTTGTAATTTTGGGACATTACTCACCACACCTTTCACCTCCCATGTGGCATGATGATGCTTACACTCTTCGACATCGCTGCCATCATAGGGCTTAAGCCTATGGGTGAAACCTATGATCCAGACTTCCTATCCAAAGACACCATTTGCTTCGATACTTCTAGGGCTGCCTTCACCACACATATTGCTTACTACCATGATAAAGATATTGATGAAGTTTCGATACTAAGCATATTATTTTTCTTGCTTTGTGGTTGTCTCGTTGTGTTTTTTGTTCGAAGTATCTCCAAGTAGCCAAGAAACTTACTACTCTCAAAAACATTCAAACAAAGGGCGAAGGAGTCACTACCCTAAAAAACATTCGAACAAAGGGAAACTTACTACTCTCTGGCCCTTTCTGGTTACTGCAGTTATGGTGGAAAGCTAGCATTGAAGCATGTCTTCCAACTCACAACCCTATTTATGTGGATGATGTAGTAGTGAAGAATATGAGAGTCGAAGGAACACGCTTAGAAATGTTAACTCCAATTGATGAAGGTCGAAACCTTCAGCAAAGCTTCACTAATTATGTAATGATGTTTGCTAAGCGCTACAACTTCACTCCAGCCATGGCCCCCTTTGCCTTTAGAACATGTGGTCCATAATGGTTTACGGGGAAATTTCCCTCCCCATCGAAGGATAAAGAAGAGAAATCGGTCGCTATCTCGGAAGCATTCCTTACTCCTAGGGTATTCTCCCTAAGACTCGATCAATCGAAAAGTCATGTTACCTTGATAGCGTACCAACCAAATCTTGTCGCACGATAATTTGGCCTCATTCAGATCTTCCCAAAACCCCTCTATGCAAGAAAAAATTCTCTTCTTCTTTATAACGCCATCCACACATAGGCTACCAGTAGCACGAAAATAGCCAGATATGCTGGTCAAACGGAACTTAGTCCATTTGCTTTCAAAACTTACTTTCTCTGCACCCATGAATTTGACCTGTGGTGGTGTGATCACTATGAAACAATTTTTTTATGTTCATGCATTTCATTATCATCTTACCAAAGCTTTTACTTCTGTGCAGGATAAAGTTAAAAAAGGTATTTCAACTCACATCAAAGACATCCAAGCATTCCCTGATGATCTTAGTCGAACCGTCTGCGACGCAGCAGTCACTCTAAAGGAGAAATTTATGAAAAAAAAAACAATTTTTAAAATTACCCTCATATGGTATGACCTGAGAAACGATATCAAACTGATTTTAATATGTATCCTCCTAAATTCGCTTGACTGCCAAGTGCTAAATTTGGTGTGGCTTTTATCCCTCCATTTCTATATTGGTTCTTTCAGTTGTAAGAGTTCCACCCAAGAAAATTGTCCCCACAATAAAAAGATCCACCGAAACAAGAGAGGAAGACACCATCAAAGCAACAACAACAAAGGTATGTGCATTTGATATATTGACACCTTCGACTTAGGAATCATTTTCTTGTTGCTAAATATTTACACTCCTTTTTCCTTTAGGTCAGCCGAAAACCACCACTAACTCCCAAGAAAAGAAAGCAAAAGCAAATTGAGGTCGAAACCATAGAATCTGATGATGAAGATTTATCTCCAAATGCCTCTAAACCCGCCAAACAAAAGAGAAAGAAACAATTGAAGCTTCAAGGCGCTCTCATTCATCCAAAAACATAAATCAGTGCATCGAAAAGACCTCCTGCCCAAAAAATACCTGGGGCTGAATCCCAACCTAAGTCGAAGAAGACGCCAGAATAAATGGAGAGTGATAACTCCAGTCTTGGGGTTGAAAACCCTAAGGTAAAATGTCTCACCCTTACTTTTAACTACATTCTCCTTTTGCCTTCGCCTTACCCAATCTTTGTCTTATTTTCAGGCTGCTGCAGGAAGTCCCCAACATTCGACTATTACATCGGTCGTCGTTATATCCGACAAAGGGTGTAGGGGAGAAGTGAACAATCCTGCTGCAGAAAGACAGGAAAACTCCCCACCAAACATCATCACCCAGCATTCCCACGTTAGTGGCTCTGAACCTGAGGATGAGCCAGTCGAAGATGCCCTAGTGGAAAAAGATGCAAAAATGCAAGACCCTAGGGAGATTCTGGAAGACGAATCTGAGGATGGTTCACCCAAAACCAACCAAGATGTGGATGATCCTGATAACGAAGAAGGTGGTGATCAATCTATGTTTAACTTCGACGAAGAACCCCTTGAGGATGAGGATCGAAACAACACTAGTGACGAAGAAAGGACTGTCCGAGAGGATCAACAAACAACATAACAACCCAAGAGCAACCCCAAAGTTGATACTGCTAACAAAGCCACAAGGCCTTCGACAGACACTGTCATTTCCCTATCTCCTGCAAAGTTAGAAGCGCTTAAACGAAGTAATCCCTTGGAATATCTGAAGGCCATTATTAGTGCCAGAAATAGCTCGCCAGAGAGAAGTCCCAAGACTTCGACAATGCCAGGAGGTCCAATCACAAGCCAATTTGAGAGCGAAGTGCTCCAGAAACTTAAGGAGAAAGCCTTCGACATTGACTTAATCCAACTTTTAGAGAATGACACCTCAACTTCCTTCGAGATTAAAGATCTCTTAAAATAAATCAATGGCCTGCATGCCTCCTCAGAAGTCGCAGATTTGGTCATGGATTTAGGGTTGCTGATCGATTGTGTTGTTGCTGACCTTGGTCAAATAAGGGAGGCTTCTAACAAAATTCATAGCAAATCAGAGACTCAGACAGCAGAATGGGAAGTAGCCTCCGAATCCATTTCCAAAAGTGTTGAGTTGGAAAAAAACTTCTGAGAAGAATAAGAAGGAAATTGAAGTCAGTGACAAGAACATAAGAGCTTGGGAGCAACGAATCAAAGAGTTGCAAACCAATATTGTCAGGGCTAAGGAGCGCAAAGAAGAACTCCTAAAGTTGGACGAATATGTGTTGGCGAAAGAAGTGCAAATTGGCCTACAACATGTGGAAAAGGCCCAAAAACTGAGGGAGGAGATTGACACTCTTACTTCTTACAAGTCTGGTAGGGAACGTCGCTTACAACTTCAAAAAATGAAGTACCAGAAAATGAAAGATTCTTTCTCCTTTTAGATGGGTCGAATTTACCTGAAGTGTTTGTTTTAGTTTAATTCTCTTGTGATAATTTTTAAATCCCTTTGTGGCTCTTTATGTAATGACTTAGCCATTTTGGCAATCTAGTTAACATTGATTTTACCATTATGGTTGTGACTCTTTTACAAATTATTCTTTCTCTATATTTACCTCTTGACTTGCAGGCTTATATTTCTTCAAATACTTCCCATTTATTTTCAAGAGTCTTCGATCTCCAACTAACTCTTCGATCCCGTATGTGCCGTTTGAAAAAATTTGAGTAACTAGAAAAGGGCATTCCCATTTAGGGGACCATTTTCCAAATGTTCTATCTTTCCGATCCATGGGAAAATCACTTTCCACACTAAATCTCCAGTCAAAATTAATTTAACTTTGACCCTTTTGTTATAAGACTTTTCTACTCTTTTTTTCTGCCTTTTTAATAACTCTAAGGCACTTAATATTTCTTTGTCTAAATCAACTAATTCATCCAACATCATGTTCCAATAAGACTCTGATGGAATTTCATGGTGCCTCCGAATTCTTGTTGATTGTAAGTAGATTTCGACTGGTAAAACAACATCGTGACCATATGTTAACCGGAAAGGCGTAGTATTTGTAGCCTCTTTAGGGGAGGTTCGACATGCCTATAAAATATGGTCTAATGTCTTATGCCAATTTCTTGGATTTTTTCCCACATGCTTTTTAATTATCCAAATTACCACCTTATTTGCTGCTTCGATCTGACCATTAGCTTGAGCGTAATAGGGTGTGGACGTTAGTAATTTGAACTCCATTTCTTTAGCAAACTCCTGAACTTTTCGACCAGTAAAAATTGATCATTGATCCGTTGTAATAGTTTCTAGGATTCCAAACCTATAGATAATATTCTTTTGGATGAACTTGATCACGGTCTCTTGGTCGACATTCGTTAACGGTATAGCTTCAATCCACTTTGTGAAATAATTTGTACCCATTATAATGTATCTTTGACTTTTAGATGACACTGGTCGAATTTCTCCAACTAGGTCCAACTCCCAACCTCTAAAAGGCCAAGGTTTCATAATGGAGTGAAGTTCGCTTGCAGGGACATGTTGTATGCCTGAATGCACTTGGCACTCTTGACACCCTTTAGCGAATTCCATACAATCCTTAAGCATGGTAAGCCAATACATTCCTTGTCAAAATAATATCCATTTCATCTTATGACCTACTTGATGTGCCCCACATGCCCCATTATGGACACTAGAGAGGGCTATGTATGCCTCAGATTTGCTAAGGCATTTGAGTAAGACTCTTTGAGGTGTCTTTTTGAACAATTCGTTTCCCATAAGAACGTAGATTAAAGCTCTATACTGTAGCACCTCAAATTTGCCCCCCTCATTCATGCATTCATTTTAGGTCATTTAACATTTCATATTGCATTTCAGCAAAGTTCATCTGAATTACCTCAAGTCAACTATTGGTCAACTGAAGGTCAAATGGTTAGGGAATAACTTGAGTTACTTCCAACATGTTCAAATGAGGCCTATTCATCATTCGACATATTACTCTTGAAGGAACAAGGGTCCAGCGCACAGGTTACAAATTTGGAAAGATGACTTGAACTGCCACGCTCGCTAGGCGAGCAGAATGGTTCGCCTAGCGAGCCACCAGAGTCCGAACTGTCATGCTCGCTAGGAGAGAAAATTCTTTGCTAGGCGAAGCCCACGCGTTTTGAAAATAAAAAAATACAACAGAAAAATCTTGGACTTGGACCTCTCTCATTTGAGCCCACAAAGCCACGAAAATCAGGTTATAAATTCTAAATTTCATTGAAACAAAACCCTAGAGAGAAGAGCTAACAGAATTCAGAGCAGCCTCCATAGACACTGAAGAAAAAACTCCTTTGCATAGGATCACCTCTACCAATTCCATCTCGTATAAACCCTGAGATTGCTCTGCAAACCGAACCGTGCAATTCAATTTCAATCGATCTCTGTAACACCCCTTTTTCTACCCCAAATTATTTAGCATATAATCAGAGTAAATAAGCACGCATATAAAGAAAAGGGCGTCACATCGACGTTTTCGAAACTTAAAACTTTCAAAAACCAACAATACATCTGGTCATTCAAAATAACACATTTCACTCATCATGAATATTCAAGCAATATGCGTTCGCAGCGGAAAATAAAGAATACTCATGTAATTCATAATATGATCCATGTCCCATACCATGATCATCTTTCAATAATCACTTCAAATAAAATAAAACAATTAATGACATAAAGCATATCAAAATAAGATATGAGTTTAATACTACTAATCTACCCAGTGTTACATGACCAGAGCATTGACTCATTACCTAATTTCAAACTAAATACGGAAACTCTCCAACTAATCTTGAGCGAGCTACCGTCCACCTACTCCAGCAATACTACTCTGTAGTATCTGCACGATACCCATGTAAAGGTAACATTCAAACAGAAAGGGTGAGAATTCAAATCATCATGAAATAGCATAATAAGGCACAATGAATTAAAATACAATTTAAGAATTCATCACACTTGGTATAATCACGTCAATAAGATTAACCAACAATCATCTCACATCTTTCAAACGTACATCGCATCCACATCAATACATGCATTCAATGATCACATAACTATAGACGACTCAATGCAAGATAATGTGACTCTATGCATGTGGTACCTCAACGTGAACTCAAAGTTTCATCGCTTTCCGATTCAATATTTAGAATCCAAGCCACGCTTCCGATCCGGACAAGACCAAAGCCCCACGTCTGTTTCCAATGAAGGATCACCGCTTAAATACTACGCCTAATCCCAATTAAGGATTAACGTCTGCTACGTCTGTTTCCAATGAAGGATCACCGCTTAAATACTACGCCTAATCCCAATTAAGGATTAACGTCTGCTACGTCTGTTTCCAATGAAGGATCACCGCTTAACCACTTCCACAATGAAGTCAACCATGCTATGAATGAATGCACACATACCAACACATATGCAATTAAGACCATCTATATACCGTCTTAACATCCCACATATCACCATGACTCACAATTGGTACATATACACATTCATCACAACACATCAATTACGATTACATATACACATCCATAACCATAAATCATTCACAATTCAATAATGGTATACATACACATTCATACAATATATTATTCACCAATATAGGCCAATCATCAAATATGTACACATAGGTTTCACAATACATTTCAATATCAATTTTCCACTTTTCAAACAGTGTTAACCGGTTAACGCCCTAGGTTAATCGGTTAACGCAAAACAGAATGCGCTTCTTGGCAATTTTTAACAGTGTTAACCGGTTAACGCCCTGGGTTAACCGGTTAACGCAAGACAGAATGTAATTTTTTTTAATATTATAACAGTATTAACCGATTAACGCCCTGGGTTAACCGGTTAACGCAAAACAGAATGTTGTTCCTGCGCTAACACGAAACAGAATGCAGATTTCCCCGCATTTTTCATCGTTGGAGGACTTCCGGACCTCCGATTTCGATTCCGTAAAAAGCTACACGTTCAGAAATTTATGACTCATCCAATTATATATTCATTCACAGTTTTAGCATAATTTAATCATCACAATTCAAGAGTATTTATCAAGACCTAATAATTCCAAACCATGCCAATTAAGGATTTCAACCTAAAACATGTTCCTATCCATTGACCCAATCATACTAACCCATAATGATAAGGATTTCCCCTCTTACCTTGTCAATTTGATGGAAACCTTGACTCCTCTCGCTTTTCCTCTCCTCTTTCTCTATTGCCTTCAGTGCTCAAGTGAATTCTAATTCTCACTTCCTTCACTCTTACTATTTATAATAGTATTCTAGTTGGGCTTAAATCATCTAATTTAATCACTAGGCCCAATAATACCTAATATTTAAATACCTCTATTTAAATTTAAATAATTAACCACTCACCATGCAACCAAGTTAATTAATTCAATTATTTAATTATTTCTCATATCCAATAGATAATGAATTAATACACCAATTAATTAATTAACACTCCACATAATTAAATTAAAATTATAATAATAATAGTATAATAATTCAATACTAAAAAAATGGGTTGTTACAACTCTCCCCCACTTAAAAGATTTTCGTCCTCGAAAATTTACCTCAAACGAACAACTCCGGATATGATTCCCTCATCTTATCCTCGAGTTCCCACGTAATATTTCCATTGGCGACTCCGCCCCATATCACTTTTACCAAAGCAATCTCCTTACCACGAAGCTTCTTCACTTCTCGATCTTCAATCCGCACAGGTGATGTATCAACCGTCAAATTATCCCGTACTTGCACATCATCTAATGGAACAACATGCGATAGATCCGCAATGTACTTCCTCAATTGAGACACATGGAATACATCATGAAGATTAGAAAGTGGTGGTGGTAATGCAATCCGATATGCCACTTCACCTATCCTCTCGGAAATCTGATAAGGACCAATGAAACGCGGCGTCAACTTACGCGACTTCAAAGCTCTACCAACACCCGTTATTGGCGTAACTCGAAGAAACACATGCTCGTCTTTCTCAACTCAAGAGTTTTCCTCCTCTTATCATGATAACTCTTTTGACGACTCTGAGAAGCCTTCATCTTCCCTTAAATCATCTTAATCTTATCTGTAGTCTCTTGAATCAACTCGGGTCCAACCACAACACTCTCTCCCGATTCGTACCAACATAAAGGAGTTCTACACCTTCTGCCATAAAGGGCCTCAAACGGTGCCATTCCGATACTCGAATGGAAACTGTTATTATATGTAAACTCGATTAAAGGCAAGAAACTATCCCAATTTCCTCCTTGTTCCAAAACACAAGACCTCAAGAGATCTTCAAGTGACTGAATAGTCCTCTCCGTTTGACCATCAGTTTGCGGATGATATGCTGAACTCAAACGCAACTTCGTACCCAAAGCACTTTGCAAACCTTCCCAAAATCTCGAAGTGAACCTCAGATCTCTATCCGAAACAATACTCGACGGTATACCATGCAAACACACAATTCTCTCGACGTACAACTTAGCAAGTCTCTCCATCGAATAATCCATCCTCATCGGAATAAAATGAGCACACTTCGTCAGTCTGTCCACAACGACCCACATCGCCTCACAATTACTCGATGTTCTTGGTAAGCCCGAAACAAAATCCATAGAGATACTATCCCACTTCCACTCGGGGATAGATAACGATTGCATCAAACCAGACGGCTTTTGATGTTCAATCTTTGACTTTTGACAAGTCAAACATGAATACACAAATTCCGCTACATCCTTCTTCATACCTTGCCACCAAAACATCTTCCTCAAGTCTTGATACATCTTAGTAGCACCAGGATGAATACTCAGACCACTTCTATGCCCTTCCTCAAGAATCCTCTTTCTCAAATCCATACCATCCGGAACACACACTCGATCACGACACCTCATGATACCATTCTCATCAATCCGAAAGTCACCACCTTTACCTTGGTTAATCAATGTCGTAACATCGACTAACTTCAAATCTGACCTCTGAGCTTCTCTAATCTCGTCAAGAATGTCACACGTAAGCTTCAACATCCCAAGCTTAACACACGAAGACGTCGCTTCACAAACCAAACTCAAATCCCTAAATTGCTCCAACAATTCAAACTCTCGCATCATCAACATAGACATATGCAATGACTTCCTACTCAATGCATCGGCTACAACATTCGCCTTCCCAGGATGATAATTCAAACCAAAATCATAATCCTTCAAGAATTCCAACCATCTCCTTTGCCTCATATTCAATTCTTTCTGATCGAACAAGTAATTCAAACTCTTGTGATCACTAAACACATCAAACTTCGATCCTGTCATACCCCGATTTTGCTCCTGAATTTTTTATGTTTGTTTGGCATGCTTGGCCTAACCTAACTTTGGTTTTACATGAGGATTGGTTTTGATCCAAAGTCATGGTGTTGTGATTGTGGATACCTCTATGGTCTGGGTCATCTGAACAACCAAGTTTCTTGTGTTTCTAACCACTTTCTAGTCATGTTATTGGTTCATGGACACTATGCCAAAACCCTAACCTTATGGTCTTATTTCATGTTTTTGTTCATACACATTATCAGTCAAGTTATTTTCTTTTCAAAAGTCAAACATTCAAGTCCTGATTAAACCAATTGTGAAACCAATTTCCAATAATCTTCAAACCATTTGTTAATCCATTTCAATCCATTTCATGTCATTGTAAACCATTACATTTGATTCCATACAAAAAATACAAAAATTGACACTTTGACCAAATTGTTGACTTTGGTCAACAGTTGACTTTTTGGTCAACTTTGACCAAAGTCAACCCTAAACCCTAGTGCCCTAAATTTCACCCTAATCAATAATCCATTGTCCATTTACAAAGAAAATGCAAAAAAAAATGAAGTTTTGACCAATTGTTGACTTTGGTCAACAGTTGACTTTTTGGTCAACTTTGACCAAAGTCAACCTCCCTACTTTTTGGTCGTCCAAAACCTAATCTAGCCTTTTTCTTTGATTCTTCATCCAATGTCCACGTTTGGTCGTGTTATCTTTTGGTTGCTTCATTTCCAAGTAAAATGGCCTTGTTTCTACCTCATGCATAGCATGCCTTGTTTGACATGTTGGCTCATCAAATCTTGGCCTTAGTCTTCCCTGAACCAGGTCCTAATACAGCACACTGCAGCATCAATAAATCCATCATCCAATGCTTAATTCAGACGCAAGCTACAATGGAGAGATTGAAGTCTACCTCGCCTTGTTCTCCCTTTGATATGCTTATTGTAATGTTTGGCTTACATCAAGACCACCATATCATCATCATCATGTTAACCAACACTTAACATTGCCTTGTAAGCATCCTACACTAACTTGCATCAGCCTGCACAATAGAGTTGTAACATCCGACCTGCAAGCACATTCAACCCTTGTCACTGCAGCAAAGTTACTGCAAAATAATTATGTGAAAATCAGACAGGATTTGAGGCAACAAGCAAATGAAACTAGAGCAGCCGCTGCAATACCAGTTACCGTAAGGCAGCATGCAACAGCCTGTCCCGACAATGAAGCTGCAACATCTGAAAGTGTTATGTTGGATGGAGCACATACAATACCGACTATCCCAAATTCCCAAGCAGATGTTATCATGCCTAATTTACCTCCACCACTAGATAATCCCGATGACATGATCATCAAGCCAACTGGGAATGTTAGTGAAGTTATAGTAGATAGTAAGGAGTTGAAGCAGAAAATAAAACTGATGACATGGCCATTGAAGGAGTTGCAGTAGATAGTAGGAAACAATCTCCCAATCCAGATGCTGGTGCGACAAGTAAACCCATAAAATCAGTTATTCTTTATGAAGGTTCAATTACAAATTTTGGTTCTAGGTTGCATGGGTTTAATATTGGTACTTGTTTAGAGGTGATTGAACATATGGATGAGAGTCAAGTTTATCTCTTCAGGGATGTGGCATTAAGTTGTTTTCGTCCAAGGACTCTTATCATTTCTATACCAAAATTTGAATACAACTGCAGCTCTGAAAAGATCAAACCAAATCACATGACAGTCAGTATCCCAAAACCAAAAAAAATCAAAAGAGGTTGTTGCTTTATGACACCTTAGTTCAGCAGTGCAAAAGTGATGAGGAAAGTGTTGTTGTTATTGCCCGTGAGCTTGGATGCTAGAAACTTCACCGTATTGTGAACACCTTCACGTAGAACCAGCTAGCTCTCATTGGGTTCATAACGTTCCGGCATACGTTGAATGCTCACCATTGCTGCAAGGACAATCAAGCATTACAACCACACTAGATATTGCACTTGCATTGGTCAAGGATGTTTGAGTTTGGTCGTGACTGCACATGGATAACATCCTGTCATTAAACCAGTTGATACATTGCCATAAACTTCAAACAGAAACAAGGAAATGATGCACCATCATATTCCATCATCCAAAGGCATGAGCTAATGGATAAAGCTTACCTTGATCATGACTACATGGCCTGTGGTTTTGACCCATCCAACTGGATTCTGTCCTGTTGAAGTTTCATACTTTACATCATTTTTGGTTTCTTTTATGCAAATTACTCAAAGATGAGGGTGTACTTGGCCCAGAGTTGAGTGTGCCAAAGTTCTCTTCACAAGGCGGATTTTTTAAAACAGCCAGCTTTTGATTCTCTGCCTGTGGATATTGATAAACATGTTATCAACGTTGAACTAAAAATAAAGGAAACATTTAGTCGCTTACTATCTGAAATGGCATGGCCTGTTTTCTGTAGGTGCCTGGGAAAAGGCAAGGAATTCATTGATTACAATTTCTGCCAGATGACTTGTGTTCGGTTGCTCGAGATTCTCCTTGTTCTTGTTGATAAACTCTTCCTATTTGATGGAAAAGAGCTTAGAAATTTCACAATGCTGGTAAAAAATAAATTGGGTGTCAAATGGATTCACAATCTCATGGAATGGGGAAAGTCAATGCTAAAAGTTGTAATTATTTATTGGAAACAAGCACTTACTTATTTACTGAATCTGTTCAAAGGTTCTAGTAATAAAACTTCTGCATCAGCAATCATGATCATTGAAATTCTTATTACGAGCAATGGTTATACCTTGGAAGAATTGACAGAACATGTCTCTCGCCTGACCATGTCTCTATCTAGTGAAGACTCTCATATTTTTCAGTTGCAGCCATACCCTCCATGAAGTCATAACCTACAAATGGTGAGAAATAATACTAAAGTGAAGTCAGCACATGAATGGAGGCTTGTTGGAACAAGGCAAGGCATGAAATGCAAGCAGACGGTCAAGAGTTCTACATCATACCAAAGTCAGAACCATATTATAATGCACAAGCCAAAACAATGATGAACTTATGCAGACATGAAACAAGGCACATGGCTTAAACCAGGTATGAATCATGACCATACCACAACCAAGTTAAGGTCTGGTTCCCACTTGTACCTGAGCCAACGAACCCTGAGCCATACTGCACACATGATGTTGAACACAAGTCAGAAATACAATACAAACCTAATGCATGAACTGAATCACAAGATGCATACCAGAATAATACCATGTTGTGCAAGTCTCCAGTGCATAGATTTCAATAGGATCCAAAACTCAATTCACAAAGAGCAATTCCTGCATCACAATGCCACTGCAAAACATCCATAACAAAAAACATGAACTGATCAAACTAGAACCCACTCATTCACAGTTCATAATCTCTGCAAGGCCAAATCAGAATTGAACCACCATACATTCATATTATGCTATGGACCTTCCTCCATCAACATCCAACCATACATGATCAAAAAAACAGAGCTGTAATCAAACCCATGTTCCATTTATTTCCCTGCAGTAAAAAGGTTAATTAGCCCACAGTAAATTTCAAAACATCAGAAAATTCCCAAATTGGAGTAGAGATAAAGTTCAAGGAAGAAAGCGAAGGTTCAGATTACCGTTTCTAGCATAGCATCAAAGAGGTCAATCCAATTTCTGGACATCGAAGGGACTTCACAGAGTTACTCCTTTTGAACAGCACAGACCAAATCCCAAACCCTAATTTACAGAGGATAAAGAGGGAGGCGATTTTGAAGAGAACAACAGAAAGTTAGAGGCAAAAAATCTCAAGCAAAGAAACCCTAAAATCCCAAATCGGATACCTGGATTGGGAGGCCAACTTCTTCACGCCTTTCACCGCCGCCGTGACACTTTGTAAGAATTTATCCTTTTCTTTTTTATCCTTTTCACTTGCTTGTTAATAGAGATAGCGTCTGAGTTTGAGAGAGACGAGATTGAGAGAGTTTGCTGAGAGCGTGAGAGAGTTCGTGGGTAGCGCTTGAAAGCGAATGAGAGATTGTGAGAAGCGAGCGAGGTTAAGCGAAGGTTGAGGACGACGAGAGAGCGATATCGAGAGAAGAGAGAAGCGAGTTCGTGAGAAGGGGGAGGTGACGACTGAGAACAGAGAAAGATCTCGATTGAGAGATGCTGAGGTAGAAGGCCATTGTTGGGGAAGGTTGAGTTCGTGAGGTGGGGGAGAAGAGAGGAAGACGAGTTCCTGTTTCGTCGTCTCCATTTCGTTTTTTTTTCTTTTTTTTTTTTTAATTTTTCTTTTATTATTTGATTTAATTTGTTTTTAATACAAAAACCATAAAAATGTTTATCTTGTTTTTTTTTTTATTATTTTTAAATCTTTTTATTTTTTTTAGCCCGGTTCATATATTTAACGTAGTATCTCAGTAGCAGATAATGATGAGTGGCCTGGTGGAGAAGGGCAGTGTTTATATTCTTGAGTGGGGTGGGTTCAATACTCATGTGTGACATTTTTTGGCATTTTATTTCTTTTAGCTATATTATTTTTTCTTTTAGCATTTTAGTTTCTTTTTATGTTTATGCCTTTATTACACTCATATGTTCATTTTGTTAATAATGTAAAGTTGTTGTATTTTAATTTAATTCAAAACCATTTTAAAACTATAAAAATCATACTTTTCTCGATTTAATATCGAGCCCTTTTTTTCACACCCTCGTAAGTCGATTGCTTTTTAAGCATCGCCGTCGACCTCACATAGCTTACTCTTGGGCTTTATTACAATGAGCCGGTTCCCTTACACTTACACTCATGCGTTGTTTAATGCTCATTCATTTCATTTCTTTGATTATTTGATTTGATCACATACTTGTTTAAATATCTTATTGTCTGATTGACTGTTGCCTACTTGTATGATGTATGAGGCATATATTTATATTGTTTGATTGCCATGACAACCCCCATTCATAACAAATGTATCCCTCTCCCATGAAATGTATAATATTTATTCTTTCATTCTTTATTCATCTGTTAATACAAGAATTAAAATGAACATGCGATAACCATTTCAAAACAAGATCAAAACCTCGATCCAACGTCGAGTAATCATTTCTCAAAACCTAACAGAACCAGCACGTATTCATCCACCCTTTTGTAAGTCGATTGCTTTATGCATCGCCATCAACCTTGTAAGTCGATTGCTCTATGCATCGCCATCAACCTTGTAAGTCGATTGCTTCATGCATCGCCATCTACCCTTATCCCTAACACTTCTCCTTGCTCCATTCGTCGATTCTTGTTCCGATTAGGTAGCACCCATTAGATAGAACCCTTTGCATGATAACATAGGTAGGATTCCCATATCCTTTTGCATGATAACATAGGTAGGATTCCCATATCCTTTGTATGATAACATAGGTAGGATTCCCATATCTTTTTGTATGATAACATAGTTAGAATCCCCATTTCCTTTGCATGCTAACATTAGGTAGATATTCCCATTTGTAAATCCTAACACTTAAGTACACATTGCATGACAACTCTAGGGCAGAGCTTCCCCACTTCTAGACCTTTCCGAGCGTCTCCGATCTTGTGGCATGTAGTCCGTCCTATTGCAAAGAGGTAACTGCCTAAGACTCGATTCAGCGAGCTGCGACACCTACTGCTAGGACGCGAATACATCGCCCACTCTCCTTTGACACAACGGGTGTCCTCCTTTGTAAGTCCATGTTCAGATGGCAACCCCTATGAAGGGGAACTACGTTGCTCTGATCCTCATACCAGATGAGGTACGTAGGCAGGAGATCGTGTGAGATCTCTCCGGGCACACCTTTTTTTCCTTTCTTTTGTGTGTGTGCTTGACAGTTATAGGCTCGAGTTCCCGACTCCCTATTAACTTGTTTGGTTGTTGTGTGCTTGGAAGCTGATGTAAGTCCATCGAGTGGCATTCGGGTTCCAGTATGTGTTAGCTTGGTTCGGATGCCGATGTAAGTCCAGTGATTGGCGTTCGGGCTCCACGTTTGCCTTTTTGTGTGTGTTTTGGTTCGGATGCTGATGTAAGTCCAGTGATTGGCATTCGGGCTCCATGTTTGCCTGCTTGTGTGTTTGTTTGTTTGGCGTGCGTGTAGCTGAACTACGGCAACTCTGATTCTCATGTTCCGATGAGATACGTAGGCACAAGACGCGATATCTTGCCGAGTTTGACTAACGACTAACAACTAATCCTTGTTTTCTTTCGCCCTCGTTGCGATCCTTTCTCTCGCCCTCGTTGCGATCGAGACATTCCCTTTCTCTCGCCCTAGTTGCGATCGAGACCCTTATTCCCGTAGTTAGCTGAACTACGTTTTTGCTCTGATTCTCATTCCGGATGAGATACGTAGGCATAAGACGCGATGTCTTAGCGAGCACACTCCTCTTTAACCCAAAGGTAACCGAGCTACGAAGACTCTGATTCTCATTCCAGATGAGATATGTATGCAATGGATGCGATATCCGTGCGAGTCATTTTCTTTGACCCTTTCCTCTAGTAAATAGTACATTAGATAAACATACACCCTTTAGACAAGAACAACAAGAGTGGATCCTGTAGAGTACTACGGATGCGTAGGGGTGCTAATACCTTCCCTTCGCATAATCGACTCCCGAACCCAAGATTTGGTTGCGAGACCTTGTCTTTTCCTTTCCTTTCTCCAGGTTTACTTCGAGCGTTTCCTTTCCCTCATTTGGGATAAATAACGCACGGTGGCGACTCTTCTGTCATTTCTTTCTCGCCGGTTGTTTTTTCGCACCACCGTATTTTTCGGGTTGCGACAGATCCAAACAAGTAATGTCTCCAAAGCTTCAACACAAACACAACGGCGGCCAACTCTAAATCATGCGTCGGATAATTCTTCTCATGAACCTTGAGTTGCCTCGAAGCATAAGCTACCACTTGCCCCTTTTGCATCAGAACACCTCCCAAACCCAACAAATAAGCATCGCAATACACCACGAAGGTTTCTAACGGATCCGGTAAAATCAAAATAGGAGCCATAGTCAATCTTCTCTTAAGCTCTTGAAAATTTGCTTCACACTGCGAAGTCCAAATGAAAGCTTGACCCTTCCTAGTCAACTGCGTCAACGGTAACGACAACTTAGAAAATACCTCAATGAACTTCCTATAATAACCAGCCAAACCAAGGAAACTTCGAATCTCAGCAACAGACTTAGGAGCTTCCCACTGAGATACAACTTCGATCTTCGTAGGATCCACAGAAATCCCACCGCTCGAAATCACATGTCCAAGAAAACTTACTTCACTCAACCAAAATTCACATTTAGAGAGTTTAGCAAACAACTTCCTCTCTTTCAACACCGATAACACAACCTTCAAATGCTCTGTATGATCCTCTTCGCCCTTGGAATAAATCAATATATCATCGATGAACACAACTACAAACTTATCCAGATAATCATGAAAGATTCTATTCATATACTCCATAAATACACCAGGTGCATTCGTCACCCCAAAAGGCATCACGGAGTACTCGTAGTGACCATACCTTGTCCTAAAAGCAGTCTTCTGAATATCCTCAGCCTTTACACGAATCTGATGATACCCAGACCTCAAATCAATTTTGCTAAACACACAACTCCAACCAGCTGATCCATCAAATCGTCAATCCTCGGAAGTGGATACTTGTTCTTAATCGTCACTTTATTCAGTTGTCTATAATCAACACATAATCTCATAGAACCTTCTTTCTTCTTGACCAATAGCACAGGTGCACCCCACGGTGACACACTAGGACGAATAAACTTCTTCTCGAGTAAGTCTTCAAGTTGACTCTTCAACTCTTTCAACTCAGAAGCGGACATTCGATAGGGAGCCATCGATACAGGACTAGTTCCAGGAACTAAATCAATCGAAAACTCAACCTCTCGTTCCGGCGGCAAATCACTTATATTTTCCGGAAATACCTCCGCAAATTCACAAACTATTGCCAGTTCTTCGATCGTCCTCTTCTCCTGAATATCCAAAGTTGCCAACTACATAAACAACTCGGCACCATCTTGCACCGATTCATCAACTTGCTTAGCAGACACCCACCAGTCTTCCTTAGCATCAATCTCAGGAAAAATAACCGTTTTCTCGAAACAGTTGATATACACCCGGTTAACTTTTAACCAATTCATACCCAAAATCACGTCAAGTTGCTCTAACGGAAGACAAACTAAATCAATTCCAAAATCCCTACCAAATATACTCAACGGACAATTCAAACACACATAGGAAGTAGAAACAGAACCCATAGCAGGTGTATCAATAATCATACTTCTAAGCATATCAGATAATATGAGATTCAGCCTCTTAGCACAATCCAAAGAAATGAAAGAATGTGTTGCACCGGTATCAATAATGGCAACCAAAGGTGTACCATTAATAAAGCACGTACCTTGGATTAGTCTATCATCGGTAGTGGTCTCCGCACCAGACAATGCAAACACCTTTCCCTTCACTTGCTCCTTCTTCGGCTTATCACATTGCGAACTAATGTGACCTTTCTCACCACAGTTGAAACAAGTTACGTTCGAACCAACCCTACACTGATTTGCTTTGTGACCCATCCTGCCACAATTGAAACACTTCCCAGAATCTCTACTACACTCTGTAGCACGATGGCCTTCCACACCACATTTGAAGCACTTAAGTGGAATAGAAGATACTCCCCCACTTGGCTTCTTGCCAACACTAGATTGTCTCCTCTTGTCATCATATGGTTTTCCCCAATCTTGGTTTTTCCCCTTCAGACTCTTGTAGACAGAAGCGCTCTCCCTACTATCCTCGTCATAAATCCGGCTCTTGTTAACCAATTCTATAAAACGAGTAATCTCTTGGTAACCAATGGCCTTCTTGATATCATGTCTCAAGCCATTCACAAACTTCAAACATTTAGATCTCTCAGCATTAACAGTATTGTAATGAGGACAATACTTGATAAGCTCCTGAAATCTGGCAGCATAATCAGCAACGGTACCATTTCCTTGCTTCAATCCAAGGAACTCCACCTCTTTCTTCCCACGACAATCTTCTGGGAAATAGTTCTCCAAGAAGGTATCACGGAAAAGAGTCCAAGTAACTTCAATGTTGTCTTCTTCGAACCTCTGAAGAGTGTTATTCCACCAATCTTCAGCTTCCTTCTCAAGCATATGGGTACCAAACTGCACTTTCTGAGCATCAGTACAGTTCATGACTCTGAAGATCTTCTCAATTGCTTTCATCCAAGCTTGAGCTTTCTCAGGTGCATGCTCACCCTCAAAGATAGGAGGATTGTTCCGCTGGAATCTCCCCAAAGCACGGAACTCATCATCATCTCCCTTTTGGTTACCGGCATTCGCATTCGCTTGATGGGCATTCGCTTGATGGATCTGACCCATGGATTCAGCCAGCATCCTCAGCGCCTCAGCAATGGCATCGTCATTCCTGCCTGCAACCATTGTCCTGAACAACCCGAAACATCAAACAAACAGTATCGATCGTGTCAGATACACAAATCAAATACCACGGAAACCTACTACTATTGACCAACTGGTCGACCATACTCTGATACCACTAATGTAACACCCCTTTTTCTACCCCAAATTATTTAGCATATAATCAGAGTAAATAAGCACGCATATAAAGAAAAGAGCGTCACATCGACGTTTTCGAAACTTAAAACTTTCAAAAACCAACAATACATCTGGTCATTCAAAATAACACATTTCACTCATCATGAATATTCAAGCAATATACGTTCGCAGCGGAAAATAAAGAATACTCATGTAATTCATAATATGATCCATGTCCCATACCATGATCATCTTTCCATAATCACTTCAAATAAAATAAAACAATTAATGACATAAAGCATATCAAAATAAGATATGAGTTTAATACTACTAATCTACCCAGTGTTACATGACCAGAGCATTGACTCATTACCTAATTTCAAACTAAATACGGAAACTCTCCAGCTAATCTTGAGCGAGCTACCGTCCACCTACTCCAGCAATACTACTCTGTAGTATCTGCACGATACCCATGTAAAGGTAACATTCAAACAGAAAGGGTGAGAATTCAAATCATCATGAAATAGCATAATAAGGCACAATGAATTAAAACACAATTTAAGAATTCATCACACTTGGTATAATCACGTCAATAAGATTAACCAACAATCATCTCACATCTTTCAAACGTACATCGTATCCACATCAATACATGCATTCAATGATCACATAACTATAGACGACTCAATGCAAGACAATGTGACTCTATGCATGTGGTACCTCAATGTGAACTCAAAGTTTCACCGCTTTCCGATTCAATATCTAGAATCCAAGCCACGCTTCCGATCCGGACAAGACCAAAGCCCCACGTCTGTTTCCAATGAAGGATCACCGCTTAAATACTACGCCTAATCCCAATTAAGGATTAACGTCTGTTACGTCTGTTTCCAATGAAGGAACACCGCTTAAATACTACGCCTAATCCCAATTAAGGATTAACGTCTGCTACGCCTGTTTCCAATGAAGGATCACCGCTTAACCACTTCCACAATGAAGTCAACCATGCTATGAATGAATGCACACATACCAACACATATGCAATTAAGACCATCTATATACCGTCTTAACATCCCACATATCACCATGACTCACAATTGGTACATATACACATTCATCACAACACATCAATTACGATTACATATACAAATCCATAACCATAAATCATTCACAATTCAATAATGGTATACATACACATTCATACAATATATTATTCACCAATATAGGCCAATCATCAAATATGTACACATAGGTTTCACACAACATTTCAATATCAATTTTCCACTTTTCAAACAGTGTTAACCGGTTAACGCCCTGGGTTAATCGGTTAACGCAAAACAGAATGCGCTTCTTGGCAATTTTTAACAGTGTTAACCGGTTAACGCTCTGGGTTAACCGGTTAACGCAAGACAGAATGTAATTTTTTTTAATATTATAACAGTGTTAACCGATTAACGCCCTGGGTTAACCGGTTAACGCAAAACAGAATGCTGTTCCTGCGCTAACACGAAACAGAATGCAGATTTCCCCGCATTTTTCATCGTTGGAGGACTTCCGGACCTCCGATTTCGATTCCGTAAAAAGCTACACGTTCAGAAATTTATGACTCATCCAATTATATATTCATTCACAGTTTTAGCATAATTTAATCATCACAATTCAAGAGTATTTATCAAGACCTAATAATTCCAAACCATGCCAATTAAGGATTTCAACCTAAAACATGTTCCTACCCATTGACCCAATCATACTAACCCATAATGATAAGGATTTTCCCCCTTACCTTGTCAATTTGATGGAAACCTTGACTCCTCTCGCTTTTCCTCTCCTCTTTCTCTATTGCCTTCAGTGCTCAAGTGAATTCTAATTCTCACTTCCTTCACTCTTACTATTTATAATAGTATTCTAGTTGGGCCTAAATCATCTAATTTAATCACTAGGCCCAATAATACCTAATATTTAAATACCTCTATTTAAATTTAAATAATTAACCACTCACCATGCAACCAAGTTAATTAATTAATTCAATTATTTAATTATTTCTCATATCCACTAGATAATGAATTAATACACCAATTAATTAATTAACACTCCACATAATTAAATTAAAATTATAATAATAATAGTATAATAATTCAATACTAAAAAAATGGGTTGTTACAATCTCTCCTATCAGGTTTGCCCTATTTCCATTACTTTATGCTTTCAATTTGAAATTTCTGAATGTTTGAGGTATTATGGTTGAATTTGGAAGAGTGGGTATCGTTAGGTTTTGCATGTGGATTTAGATATGCATGAATGTGTAGAACAATACCTTAAATGTTTGATCACTCAGTTTCCAAAATGAGCACCATCGGATTTGGGGTTTCTGAAATCGTACTGTTATCAATGAAGAACCCAGAACCCGTAGGCATTCGCTAGCCCATCGCTAGGCAAGCCTGCAGCGAAGCTTCGCTAAGCGAAACAGTAGCGATCGCGACAGTAGCTACTTTTTCTGTTTGCTTTCTAATCTGTTCTGTGTTTGTTATGACATGTTTTCTATTGCATCCGGGCACATGTTTTAGTATGTATGTCATGTCTTGATGTGTGGATCCTTGCCCCCTGACTTTGAGTTTTGGTACTCTTTTGATGCATTTGTTTGACAAGAGGCTTATGCCTCCTATCCTTGATTGCTTTTTGTGAACTTTAACAACATGATTCATGTGGTTGCTATGATCCTTCTGTTTGGTGCAACTCTTGATTGCACCCCATCTTGTTATTCTAACTTGTTTGTTGAGTTTTTGTGAGGGCTCACATGACTCTTGAAGAGATAGCTTGCTTGGTATTCCACTTTATTTGTGGGATACCATTTGGAGATTTATTCCGATTACTTTGCTGACTTGCTTTCTTTGATGGTGCTAGCTTGAGAGATCACCGGGTTTCTTCCTTCTTTAGTTGTTATTACTTCGGATCTTTATCCGTGTTGTAGATCTCTTGATCCCTTTATCTTTCCCGCATTTTACCGCTTTCTTAGCTGGAAGACCTTGATAGGAGGCGATGTTTTTTGTGTTTACTTTTGTACCCAAAGACCTCCAAGAAGAGGCACCAGTGCTAAAGACCTCCATGAAGAGGCAATTGACAGATAAAAGGGATTAGTAGTCAATCCCCTGTTATTTAGTGTGTCGTTCTTTATGCTCGCACTACGTGTCGATGCTTCAGAACCAAAGCCCAAGATCTTTTGTCCGGTCGTCAGTGGAGAGGGTTCCATCTTCCTGAATGCCCACTTTTTGTCATGAGCTCACCTTGTCCAGGGTTAAGAGCTATGAGATCTTATCCTCATTACCCGTTTGATCTGCTCACCCTGACGTTCAATGTCAGTGGTTAAGAGCCCATTTGATTACCTTTCCATGGCTTGTTTGTCGAGGTTGATATGACCCCTCTTGGCTAAAGCCCTACCCACGTATGTTTGAGCCCCCTTGTTGGCATGTTTACTTTATGCATGTTTGTTTTGTATGGTGTGATCGTCTCCCCATAGGATTGCTAGGCTTCGTATAGTCTCTCGTTCGCATGTCAATTAAGGTAGCACGGTTCCTTCGTCTAGGACTTCCTTTTTGCATGAGCATTTCTAAAACACAAACAAACTCATTGATTTTTCTTCTCCTAAGAACATGTTAACTCCTTCTACTACAGGCGAGTAAGTCTCCAAAGGTCGAGCATCCGGTAGATTGCGTAGTAACGTCGTTCATCTAAAAAACACAAACAAATAGGTCAGCTGAGCTACGAAGATTCTGATTCTCATATTCATATGAGATATGTATGCAATGGATGCGACATCCGTGCGAGTCATTTTCTTTTGACACCTCTTTTAGTAAATAGTACATTAGATAAACCCACACCCTTTAGACAAGAACAACAAGAGTGGATCATGTTAGTACCTTAAGATTGGCATTAATTTTGTAAAACAAATAATGTAATCACCTCTATTGTTTTAATATGTTGGGTTGAAGAAGTTCAACATCTGGACCAACATGTCATGTAAGATGTCACGACATCGGGACTATGACATCTCACATGTGTATAAAACTGAATCAGTTAATTTTGGTTTGGTTTGTGATTAATTAGGAGATCTGGTGAATATCCTAGCTCCTATGTGAAGATCTTGAAGATTCAATCAGAAGATTTGGTAAATATATTTGGTGAAAATACAGTTTCCAAATATGGAGATCTTTTAGGAAATAAAAGATTGAAGACCTTGATTGTAGCAGAAGAATTCTGCCAGGTCTATAACAGCAAAGGAAAGATTTGCTGCGATTTCTGAAGGCCCAAATCCAGTTGGGTAGTTAGGTTATACATAGCAGTTTGTAACCTAGGTTTTGTAAGCCTCAAACAATGTAAAAATTAGGGGTATGTATGAGGTAAACCTCCCAACCTGTGGGAAGGTTACCAGGTGTTTCTCAGTGCTTGAAAGCATGAGATTATTTGTAACTTAAAGCCTGTAGGCAAGAGTTATTATGTTCTTGAACGAAGCTATAAAGCATGTTCAAGTTGTCTAAGCATTACATGGTATTTGTAATGATAGGAATGGAAACTGGAGGTTTCTATCTAGGAGTGCCTATGTATAGATTGCATTGGGTAGGGATTAAGTGAAGAGTTGTAAACGGGGGAGTTTAACTCTGAATTAATACTGCTAATAGTGGATCTTCTTCCTGACTTGGTATGCCCCCAGAGTAGGTAATGTTGTACCGAACTGGGTTAATAATTACTGGTGTTTTTACCTTCTGCACACTATATTTTGTCTGTTATAACTCAGTCTGTTTCTAGTCTGTTTATGACAAGAAGAACAGACTTGACACATAGCCTGCAGTCTGATTGCAAAACAGAATGTTATGACATTCATTATTGACTGCTGTTACTGATAGACTGGTTGGTCTGTTACAGTTCATCCTTCTGTAATGTTGGAACAGGTGATGTTCAAATCAATGTTGAGACATCATGCTGATAACTGGGCAGGATTAATAAACATAAGTGCCATGTTTGATCTCTACTGTGTCTGTGTTCTAGATGGACAAAACTGGATGTTCTTTTATCCATGGTGGTAGAGTAGCAGATGTCGTGACATCTGGGACTGTGTGCATATGAGTACTGGGTTTTAATTTTTCTAACTGTCTTGCTGTATAAGTAACAATGTTGGATCAGATGTCATGACTTCGTGTAGAACATCTGAACTCTGACTATACCAGAATTTCAATTGGTATCAGAGCAGGCATCCTGTTCTGTTTCTGGATGAGATCCATCGGTGATACTTTCTGGTATCTTGCAAGGAGTTATGTCAGTACTGATGTTGGAACCCGTGGAAGGTTCTGTGATTTCCCTAAATGGTCCCTTGAAGTAGGTGGATGGACTATTCATGATAGGAACTGTGTGTGCCCATCTCTGGAGGTTGGCAATTGGCCTTTGTGTGGAACAGGTGTGCTAGTATTGAAACATATTCAAACTTGGTATGTTCTTGGAGGCTGACCTGGTGAAGATTGTGGTCATAGGTTGAGTTGTATTATGATTTCCGCTGCATAATACCTAGCTAAACTCAAACTCTGATGAAGGTTCCCCTCATGTGGATGAAAGGCTGTTGTATTCAAGATTTCATCATAATCTACTAAAGATGTCAAAGATACTTGAGTCTCCTCAAGTCCACTCATCATGACGTTCTCACTTCAGGATTGTAAGAATCACCTGATCACTGATTCTTTTACTCTCTTGGGTAGTGTATATGAAGACCTTGAAGACGTTCAAGGAGGGTTTGTTCCAAGGAGGTGGAACTAATGTTCTGTGCGATGTTAGAACATGTTGTTCAACAAGTATGCAGCTACTGGTTGAAGAGCAGATGGTTTTAGGTGTCAAACAAAGGGATACGTGTGTTTGGAACCTACTCCTGACCTGGAAGAGGAGACATCTGTGGGTGCTAAGTTGACAAGGGTAGGGTCAACTGTTTGTATGCTCAAGAAGGTCACTTTTAGATGTCTGATCTCTAGAAGTGGAGCTGGTTGAGAGGTGACACGGTGCAATTTCCTGCTGTCTGTCTTATTCCTATAGATTGATCAGGATTAGATAGTTGTTCCCTGAAGTACTATGTTGTGTTGGAAGACAAGTTCCCTGGATGTTAGAAGTCAGTAATGGGGTAACCTGATTGCTATTTCATTTAAGAGGACTGGGACCATGAATCTTGTTATTCAAACACCACGCTTAGAAGTGGCAGTTCTTTCAAGGAGTGAGAATATGAAGATTCAGAGGTTGGTTGAGGTAGTATGCTCTGGCAATGCATATCTACTATTGACTGGTGTTGTTTTCTTTCACTAGTACTGATGGTCAGCTGGAGTCTAATTGGTGTGATTGGAGCATGTATAGGTATAACTCATAGAGTTAGTTGCCACTAGTAGGGATGGTGTATGTCATGTTGAGACATGTCTGTACAATGCATGGATATTGGTGTGGAGTTTCCATGATTGTTAATTTGAGGGGGAGTTTTGGTTAACCTCCTCACGTTCTGTCAGCCTAGGGTCTGGTTGGCTGTTGACCTGTGTCACATGGGTTCTGGTGGTTGTGTGACACATTTGCAAGGAAGAATTCATCTCTCTCATTCCTAAGGGTGAATTTAATCTGGGAAGATTTTCAAAACTGTTGAGGTGCTTGCAAGCAGAAGATGTTGACACTAGAAGAGTATTTTCAAAGTAGTCTTATGGTGGAAGTATCTGAAAGGAATATTGGGAAAGGATTTAAGATCAATGCCTACTTGTGCCAAGTATAACTATTTAATTGATTATCCTTGGAGCTCAAGATAAATGATGTTTTAAAAGATGTTGGAACATCTCATCTTCAAGATCCTGTGCAGAATCACAGGAAGGATAGTACATTGGTTTATGATCTATCACTTTGGTGGCAGCAAAAGCATATGATCTCTGAAAAGGTTTCCTGGCAAGAAACATGTTCAGCCTTGGTGTGTACAAGAAGAAGAAAACAGCATAGTCCTGATGGTGGTTACTTGGATCAGGTTACTTCTGATCTAGGTAAGGAAGTGCATTAGCTAATGCACACTATGGAGTCAAGAACAAGTGGCAGCAGTCTTGACATCATGGAAACAACTTTGCTTTAGGAAGTGGAACCCTTGGTATAGCTAAAGGGATAGTTTCTAACTGGTCCTTCTGAAGACTCATGCATCAGAGTGTCTAATGTCTTTGGAGAAGAAGCAAGGATTCATCAAGGTGTGAGCTTGGATGACTTAACTGCAAACCTGCAGGATGGAGGATGTTTACTTAAACTTGGTTCCACAATCAAGTCCATGAGAATATTGAACTCTTGTTCTGAGAAGGGAGGAAGTTCTTTCAAGTGGCAGAAGAAGGAGCTGAATTCAACAGCTAGATGTCAAAACACAATGTTATGACATTTGGTTCAACATCAGAATCTTAGTTGGTGAAGTGGCACATCAACTTGAGATAGAAGGGTCTACAGGGTTGCAGATTGGATACTTCAAAAAGGTCGTTCTCATTGCAGTTCTTTGGAGTTGCTGGATAGAAAGGATGTTACATGTTCATGTCTTAGAAAATCTAAGTTGTGTTCAACATGTAGCTTGAAGTTCAAGTCTCACTTGGAAGGTCAAAATATCTTTGGGAGAAGTCTGATAAACGTGGAGAGGTCAAAAAATGACATTTGACTTTTTCATATGAGGATTCATGAAGGAGGTAGTCAACCAGTGGCATTTGGTCTATCTCAGAAGTGAGTTCGAAGAATCAAGATAATCTACATATGGCAACTGATTATTCTTGAGGATAGTCTGAGACAAGTTACTTTTGAGCAGAAAAGTAGTATGTTGAAGACAAAAGGAGGTGTTTTCTATTCATCTCTTGGAGCTTGTGGAAGGAGCTCTGAGCTATCTATGGAAGATTATCTCTTGTAATGGGATGAGAATGTATATGTCCCAATTTGTGTCTGGATCAAGCTTCTGATTCAGTGATATCTGAAGAATATCAGATGGTGTTATGTTGTTTTCTGTTCTGGTTAGAAGAGAGATTGTCACAGGGTGTGGATGTGTTCAGCCAAGAAGGTTGAACAGGGAGTGCGCTCTTGAAGACATGAAGATGCGTCTTATGTTTTCCATTCATCAAGCTGTCTGGGTTCTCTTTGAATCAGGAAGTATGTGAAGGTCCAACTTTGAGGTGTTGGATATGTTCATCTCCAAGTTTCAAGAGGAGAGTTGGTTGTTCATGACAGGGGGAGTTTTGTCTTTGCACTGTAAGTAATCATCAAGCTTGGGGCCTATGGGTTCTCAGATAACAAGGTATGGCACCTTGTTAGTTAGTGAGATGATGTGGCGTGTGTCAAGGCTGAGTGAGCAGAAGAATGTCTGACCGAATGTCATGACATTGTCTTGGACAATATTGTTATTTCCTTCTAAAACTTCAGTCATAAGGAAATATGGATGTGGTGCACAGGTGCTGATGTTATAGCAGATGTCAGTGTGACATTCTGGCTGGTACAGGTGCTGGAGTTACAGTAGCTGTTTTTTTGGTGAATGCACAGATTTAGGGGGAGAAGAAGTACCCTTGTGCATTGTGCATTTGTGTGTCTTACTAGTTGCATCCATAACTAGTAATTCTTTTGATTGTTGTACAGTTTTAGGGGGAGGAGAAGTACCCTTGTGCACGTGTGTATTACTAGTAGCCATAGCTAGTAATTGTTTTTGCTTCTGCTACTGATTAAACTATTGTTAAGGTGTTTAACTGCTGATAGTTTGCCCTGTGAACAAAAAAAAGGACAGAGTGTTCACAAGATGTCATATGTGATGTCTTAACATAAGATATCCTATGTACCTGCTGGAAGTTACATAAGGAAATGTGGATGTGTGGTGCTAGATGTCAAGCTACCATTGGAGGTGAGAAAGTGGTTTTAGAAAACGGTGATAAGGAGAATATATGAAGTATGCAGACAAAAGCAGTGTCAAATGTTAAGACATAGCTTGCAACGTGTCTGACAGCATTTATGGAATAGTCTTGGAATAGTCAAGAGCTGTAAAAGGTATTCAAAGATAGTCTGGGATATTGGTGGTGATTCCCTAACGGATTCTCAGCAAATATTTATGGATCTTGACCAAGTATTTACTCCTGCCGTTAATTCCTAAGCATGGTCTGGCCTATTTAAGGATGCATCAGCACTCCTCTTCTCACAAGAGCGACATTTCATTCCCTCTAAACCATGGGGTTTGTTAAGATCTGGGCATACTGCTCCTGGATCTGGTTTTGTGAGGGTGTCATTTATAAATGTTTAGCTAAAAAGGGGGAGAGAAACATTGTCCTGAGGATGCACCAGAAGCAAGCAATATCTGGTAGCAAGGAGAAGATGGGTTCAGGCACAAAAGTCACTAACTGGGTATATCAGTTGTGTCTTGTGATATGAGTTAAGAAGACAGTTGTGTCTTGTGATCTAAGTTACATTATCTATGTACTCAGCATTACATATTCTTCAGGAAGCCCTCCTGTTGAGGGGAAGGGTTGTGATGCAGCTGTGTCTTGTAAAACTTCTTCCCCATGTACACCAACAGTGGTGGTGGCATTGGGGCTGTCAAAGACAAAGAGGAAGTGCAGACCCATATTGGGTTATTTGTTTTAGCTAAAATTTGCCAAAGGGGGAGATTGTTAGTACCTTAAGATTGGCATTAATTTTGTAAAACAAATAATGTAATCACCTCTGTTGTTTTAATATGTTGGGTTGAAGAAGTTCAACATCTGGACCAACATGTCATGTAAGATGTCACGACATCGATACTGTGACATCTCACATGTGTATAAAACTGAATCAGTTAATTTTGGTTTGGTTTGTGATTAATTAGGAGATCTGGTGAATATCCTAACTCCTATGTGAAGATCTTGAAGATTCAATCAGAAGATTTGGTAAATATATTTGGTGAAAATACAGTTTCCAAATATGGAGATCTTTTAGGAAATAAAAGATTGAAGACCTTGATTGTAGCAGAAGAATTCTGCCAGGTCTATAACAGCAAAGGAAAGATTTACTGCGATTTCTGAAGGCCCAAATCCAGTTGGGTAGTTAGGTTATACATAGCAGTTTGTAACCTAGGTTTTGTAAGCCTCAAACAATGTAAAAATTAGGGGTATGTATGAGGTAAACCTCCCAACCTGTGGGAAGGTTACCAGGTGTTTCTCAGTGCTTGAAAGCATGAGATTATTTGTAACTTAAAGCCTGTAGGCAAGAGTTATTATGTTCTTGAACGAAGCTATGAAGCATGTTCAAGTTGTCTAAGCATTACATGGTATTTATAATGATAGGAATGGAAACTGGAGGTTTCTATCTAGGAGTGCCTAGGTATAGATTGCATTGGGTAGGGATTAAGTGAAGAGTTGTAAACGGGGGAGTTTAACTCTGAATTAATACTGTTAATAGTGGATCTTCTTCCTGGCTTGGTATGCCCCCAGAGTAGGTAATGTTGTACCGAACTGGGTTAACAATTACTGGTGTTTTTACCTTCTGCACACTATATTTTGTCTGTTATAACTCAGTCTGTTTCTAGTCTGTTTATGACAAGAATAACAGACTTGACACATAGCCTGCAGTCTGATTGCAAAACAGAATGTTATGACATTCATTATTGACTGCTGTTACTGATAGACTGGTTGGTCTGTTACAGTTCATCCTTCTGTAATGTTGGAACAGGTGATGTTCAAATCAATGTTGAGACATCATGCTGATAACTGGGCAGGATTAATAAACATAAGTGCCATGTTTGATCTCTACCGTGTCTGTGTTCTAGATGGACAAAACTGGATGTTCTTCTATCCATGGTGGTAGAGTAGCAGATGTCGTGACATCTGGGACTGTGTGCATATGAGTATTGGGTTTTAATTTTTCTAACTGTCTTGTTGTATAAGTAACAATGTTGGATCAGATGTCATGACTTCGTGTAGAACACCTGAACTCTGACTATACCAGAATTTCAGATCCCATAGAGTACCACGGATACGTAGGGGTGCTAATACCTTCCCTTCGCATAATCGACTCCCGAACCCAAGATTTGTTTGCGAGACCTTGTCTTTTCCTTTCCTTTTTCCAGGTTTACTTCGAGCGTTTCCTTTCCCTCCTTTGGGATAAATAACGCACGGTGGCGACTCTTCTGTCATTTCTTTTTTCGCCGGTTTTTTTTTCGCATTCCCTTTTTTTAGGTTGCGACATATACCTGACCTTTTGTTTAGAAGATGTTGTTGGATTTTCTAAATATTCTATTATTGTCTTTCCCCAATCTTCGTATGCCAAAAAATCCATTGCAAGAATCTCGAAATTCTCTTCGTCAGCATATCCTAGCTTTGTTTCCTCCAAATCTGATGGGGAGCGTCTAGTCGACACTACTCTTCCTATGACTTCAATCTTATTTTGTAATTTCTCTTTCGAAATTTTATATCCAGAGGCAATCTGAGCTAAGTCATTGACCTCTTGATTCTGAAGTCGAGGTATATGTCGAATGTTTACCACCTCAAACTTACGTAAGAGTCTATTAGCTATCACAAAGTACATAATCAAAATTTCTTTAACACATTTGTACTCCTTTGTGATTTGGTTTATTACTAACTCTGAGTCTCCCATTATTTCGACTCGAGTTGGCCCTAATTCCAACAAGATCTCAAGTCCGGCTATCAGAGCCTCATACTCAGCCTCGTTATTCGAACAAAGGCCTTCGACCTTATACTTGAATTTTGTTTGTATTTTTCTAGGAGAAATAATTAGTATCCTCACGCCTGTTCCATCTTTATGAGTAGAACCATCGAAGTACAACTTTTAAGGCTCAAACTCCAGATAGTTTAAGGAGTTTTATACTATGGAGTGGTCGACTATAAAGTCTACTACCACTTGTCCTTTAACAACCTTTAAAGGCATATAAGTTAAAGAATACTCGATCAAAGACAAAGCCTAATTACCAATTAGACTATGTAAGATAGGTTTAGATAACATATACTTAATAACGTCAAAATGAGACTAAACATACACATCAACTGGCTTTATATAATGCTTTAGTTTTGTACAAGAGAAATATAGACATAGGTGTCATACCCAAAAATTTGCCCGTTAATCTTGCAAGACATTTTTCAAGGCACCCCAACTCATTTTTCAAGACATTGATCTTAAGGGAACAAAGACCCAGCACACAGGTGGCCAAATCCAGAAAATGACTTAAAATGGCTTGCTCGCTAGGCGAGCAAAATCCTTCGCCTAGCGAAGCTTGCGAATACCAGAAATTTTGGGCTTCATTCTGAGCCCATTAGGTCACAAAAAATCATTATAAATACCACAACTTCAGTCAGAAGAGAGAAGAGAACTACAGACGGACGGAGACAGAAAGAAGGAACAACAAACCCTGGAGGCTAACCCAGAGAATTCAGAGCAACCCTAAAGGAAACCCTGAAGGAAACTCATCCGCACAAAGGTTACCTCCGCCCAACTCAATCCGGCACCAACCCTAAGAGTGATCTGCCAATTCAACGTTGCAATTCAATTGCCAACAGGTTTGCACTACCACTACCGCTTTATGCTTCTAATTTACATGTGGTATTATGATTGAATTTATAAATATATCTTAGGTTTTGCATGTAAATTTAAATATGTATGGATATCTTGAATGTTTAACCATAAAATTTCTGTAATGGATGCCATAGGGTGTGGAGCTTGCTGAAATCGTACTGTTCTTAAATTCAAAACCCGCAGCCGTTCGCTAGCACATCGCTAAGCGAACATGTAGCGAGGGTTCGCCAGGCCCTCGCTAGGCGAGGCAGCAGCGAACGTGACAGTCGCTGATTTTTCTGTTCTAATTTTTGCTAATCTGACATGTTTTATTGTAACCATGCATGGTTTACCTGACATTATTACTGTTGTGATTCCTTTTGGTTTGGTGCAACTCTCGATTGCACCCTGATTTGGTATTCTGACCTGTTTGCTGAATATTGTAAGGGCTCACATACTCCTGGAAAAGGTAGCTTGCTAGGTATTCCCCTTTATTTGTGGGATACCCCTGTGGAGATTCATCCTAATTACCTAATTGATTATAAAATATTGCCTTTGAATATGTGATCTTGGACCTCTCTTTGTTGCCTTACGGTATTACGGTATTACGGTCATGTCCCGCGAATGTGGGGATGCACTTAGCGAAGACCCTTCGGTTAAATCATCATGTCCCTATAAGATAAATCATAGTCCCTCGGATGTCGCCTACGAATATATGATTTTGTCCCTCGATGACCCTTCGTTGTAGCCTACGAGTTAATGATGATTGTCCCTTCGAATGCTAAGGTATCCTTACAAATGTTGCCTCCAATGACCAATCGATGACCCTACGATGTCCCTTTTACATCCAAAAGATAAAACTACTTACTTCTCAATAGTAAGGACAGTTTTACCCTCATAAGGATAGGAAATGCCCATAAAGACCTTGGGTAGGTATAACTCTTAAATGCTGACTCACAACCTAAAACATTTTTCATACATCACCCTTTGCAAAACATCTACTAGAAAATCACCACTTGGTATACATTCATACTAGAATCATTGCCAAGTTATATTTTTCTAAACAACTTTCAAAATTAAACGAGATAAATACTTTGTATACATTCGTACAAGAATCATTACAAAGTTAAACTCTCTTTTCAAAACATTTTCTAAGCAGTTCACAAACACTTTTTTCAAACAAGAAAAAAAAAATATAAGTGATCAAGCAATTAAGAGCCCATGGATAACCATGGATACAAAGGGTGCTAACACCTTCCCTTTGTATAATGTACCTCCCGAACCCAAAATCTAATTAAGGTCTTTCCTGTTCTTTTCCACCTTTCCTTATTGGATAAAAGAAAAGTCGGTGGCGACTCTTGCTATCCGCGACATTTGCTTTCAAAAGCAAAAACACACCAAAGTCAGTTCACCGTATGACAGAACTGGCGACTCTGCTGGGGATGAACATAAAAAGAGAGGTTACCTTAAAAAACAAGATCACTTATTTGAATTGTCTGATTTACTTTTAAGGGATTGCTTGGGTATTTTATGCTTGAGTGAAAGATCCTACACCCGGATCTAGTGTACCTTAGGTAAGTAGCAAGAGATCATTGCGACTATCCGACGTATACTGGAATGGTTAAAATGATGGCTACGGTTAATGTGACACTTTGGATGTCCTGATGTTCCTCATGTTTACTTGAGGAAAAATTTGGCGTCTGCGTGGTGTCATCAAAGCATTAACCAGACCTTTAGAACCCTAATTGACTCATCCTAGCCATTAGAAAGTAGTGAGATAACTGACTTCGGTTCCGACTGGGGTTGGTTGAGACTCGATACTACACTCTTTGAGATTGGACTTTAGGGAAGCTTTGGTCAACCACTTGGTGTTGCACTGAAGTGGACTTAAGGGAAGGTCAATGATTGGAGATCCTTCTAGAACCCGGTTATTATTCTAGGACAGGTGAAACCAACCAAACTTCAGTGGGGAGGGTACTTACCTATGGAACTCATGCAAGCCTTAAAAACCTAGGGATGATTGTGATGTGACTTGTTTGTGTTTGTTACTTACGTAACATCATAACATCATAACATCATGACATCATAACATCATGACATTGTACTAACCATTTCAAGGACTTAGGGATTTAATTTTGCTCTATTAAACAGGCTATGGCTTCCAGGAAGACCATCCGGATCAATTTTGTAGCAACCTCTCCTTAACTCAAGGGTTTAGTGTCAGAACTGCCTGATCATGCTTAGTTCATCAAGAAACATGGTTCTCTACTCAATTTAGTTACCACCGGTTTCAAAGAAGATATGATGAGAGTTCTATTCCAGTTCTTCGATCCTAAACATCATTGCTTCACCTTCCCCGATTATCAGTTAGTGCCCATGTTAGAAGAATTCTCCAGGCTGCTTGGGATACCTATCCCTGATCAAACACCTTTCAGTGGTTTAGAAAAGATTCCGAAGTCTGAAGAAGTTGTCGCGGCTTTACACATGACAAAGTCCGACATTGAAACTAATTGGGTAACAAGAAGTGGAGTTAAGGGTTTACTTGCCAAATTTTTGATAAATAAGGCCCGAGAATTCCTAAAAGTTATGAATGTACATGCTTTCGAAGATGTTCTAGCACTACTAATCTATGGTTTGGTGCTATTTCCTAATCCGGATCAATTCATAGACATGAATGCTGTTAGGATATTTCTCACTCATAACCCTGTGCCTACCTTGCTTGGAGACATTTTGCATTCCCTTCACACTCGTGCTATGAAAAGGCAAGGGACTCTCATGTGCTGCGTACCTTTATTATCCAGGTGGTTTATTTCGCACCTTCCTCCATCAGTCTTGAAGAATGAGCAAAATTTGAAATGGTCTCAAAGGATAATGTCGCTCTCCCATTCAGACATCCGTTGGTGTCCTCATCTCGAAGAAAACGTTATCATCATTGACCGTTGCGGAGAATTCTCTAACGTACCACTCCTGGGGATAAGAGGAGGTATTACTTATAATCCAGCTTTAGCCCTACGTCAGTTTGGTTATGCTCGAAGAGATGGTCCACATGAGAAAATTATCCAAGGCACTGTGTTTGACTATGACAACGATTCCTAAGGCCTCCGTCAAAAGTTTGTACGAGCTTGGGGCATGGTGAAAAGAGATACTTTAGGACAGAGAAACTCTATTCCTATGGAACCTTATCTCAGATGGGTACGCGCAAGAGCTCGTGAACTTGTCATACCATATCTAGCAGCCGGACCGCTGATTGTTGAACCAGGAGTTGAAGGAGGTACTCCTCAGATCATTCCTTATCCAGATATGCCTACCAATGTTGAAGAATTGAAGAGATCTTGGATCCAGTTGATAGAGGAAAGGGATACTTTTGAAACTCAGTTTGGTGCAGAAAGGAAGAAAGTATTAGAGCTCACTAGCCAGCTTCATGAGGAACGAAGACTCAATGCATATCTTCGCCCAAAAAGAAGTCGTCCCTGGGAGACTTGAGCTTTCATTGTATTTTTATTATTCTTTTTGTAATGAACATTGATTAAAGATTATTAATAAAAGTTCCTTTCTTGGTGGTCTACGCAAAGTTAAATTCCAAAAGTCCTTGAAAACATTTCATACATTGCATAGCATAACATAACATTGCATAACAGGTATTCTAAAGGATCAATGTTCTCACGATCTTCCTATTGCAAACAGAAAAATGGACCTCGAACAAACTGTCAAGGATCTCCAGGCTCAAAATGCTCAATTCCAGGGGATGATCTTGAACTTATCCAAGGAGCAGGAGGAACTGAAGGCTCTCTTGCTCGAAAAGAAGAAAGACAAGAAACCTGTGAGTTACATTAACCCGGGAAGAAGGCTTAAAGGACAGGCTGCAGGAGTCAAGATAAGAATTCCGAAGGATCAAGAAGATGGGACAGAAGATGATTCGGAAGATGAGAATGCTGATCCTTTCAACCATGAGGACGACGATGAAGATTATGAAAATGAACAGTACTCTCCAAAAGATGATAAGTACAAGTTGCTAGAAGAACGTATGCTAGCTATGGAGGGTCAGAAGGCGCCCGGTCTGGATTTCGAAGGCTTAGGTCTAGTCTCTGATGTGGTCATTCCCCGCAAATTCAAAGTCCCCGCTTTCACTAAGTATGATGGTGCGTCTTGTCCTCAGATGCATCTGAGAGCTTATGTGAGAAAGATTCAGCCGCATACCACTGATAGGAAGCTATGGATCCATTTCTTCCAAGAGAGTCTGTCTGGCACACAGTTAGAGTGGTATTATCAGCTCGATAGCTCTAACATCCGCACCTGGACTGATTTAGCGACATCTTTCTAGAAGCACTACCAGTATAATTCTGAATTGGCGCCTACTCGGCTACAGCTGCAGAGTATGACTATGGGCTCTAAAGAAAGTTTCAAAGAATATGCTCAAAAATGGAGAGATTTGGCTGGCAGAGTCAAACCCCCTATGACTGATCGAGAATTAGTGGACATGTTCATGGGTACACTGACTGGCCCATTCTATAGCCATCTATTGGGAAGTTCCTCATCAGGTTTCACTAAACTTATATTGACGGGTGAACATGTTGAAAGTGGCATTCGAAGTGGAAAGATACAGGTGGCTACCTCTGCAAGCACCAAAAAGTCCTATCAGGGGAGGAACGAATCAAATGCTGTGTACGGTCAAAGGGGCCATAACAAGAAAAACCGTGACCATACTGTTGGAGCAGTTACGATTGCAGCACCGCCATCTCAAAACTTCCAACACAGACAAGACAGGCCAAGAAGACAGTTTACGAAGATCAATATGACTTTAGCACAAGCACTGCAGGGTATGCTAAAAGCAAATTTAATTACCCTCAGAGATCCTCCTGCGAATCCCAATACTACTTCTCCTCGTTATAATCCCAATTCCAGGTGTGCATATCACTCCGATAGCCCCGGGCATGATACAAACGATTGTTGGTTGTTGAAGAATAAGATTCAGGATATGATCGACGCTGGAGAAATTGAATTTGACCCTCCGGAGACTCCTGATGTCATCACTGCTCCTATGCCTAATCATGACAAGACTGTTAATGCTGCGGATGACAATTCTCACATTTCTAATATAGCTGACTTAGCATCTCCTCTTCTGATCATCAAGAAGAATTTATTGCAAGCTGGTTTATCTCCAGGTTGTGCCGAAAATTGCGATCTCTGTATACCCCGACCCAATGGTTTCTTAAAGTTGAGGAATGGTATTCAACAGCTGATGGATGATCGCACAATTCTCTTTGAAAATATTCCTAAGGTGGAAAACCCTATTGAAGAAATATCTGTGATTGCCAGATCCAAAGTTCCAGTGAAGATTACCGCTACTAGAGCGCCTGTGAAGATTACTGCTGAGCCCAAGGTAGCTCCCCTAATTATTACTGCACCTGGCCCAGTACCGTATTCCTCAAGCAAAGCCATTCCGTGGAATTATGGAGGTGATGTTTACATCTACGGCATAAAGCAAGATGATAATTCTGCTAATCCTAATGACGTTGACATTGTTGGGACTAGTAAAATTACTCGAAGCGGAAGAATCTTTTCTCTAGAAATCTCACCTCCCGTCCCTGAAACTCGAGAAAAGGAACCAGTAATCAATCCTTCTCAGTCAAGGACACCAGTCGAAGTTACTACCAAAGATGTTGCCAAACAGGAAATGGAAGAAATGCTGAAAATCATCCGCAAGAGTGATTTTGATGTGGTAGAACAGTTGGGGCATACTCCGTCTAAAATTTCGATGTTATCCTTGTTGTTATCTTCTGAATCTCATGCCAATGCATTGATAAAATTCTTGAAGACCGCTCATGTACCTCAGGAGACATCCGTCGATCAGTTCGAAAATTATGTTGCTCACTTGGCTGTTGACAATGGCCTAGGCTTTTCCGATGTTGACCTGACACCAGCAGGAAAGAATCACAATAAAGCTCTGCATATCTCCATTGAGTGTAAAGGGATCACCTTATCTCATGTGTTGATCGATAATGGCTCTTCTTTGAATGTGCTACCGAAAGTTGTGCTCGATAAACTGGACTGTAAAAGCATTGAAATGAAACCTAGTGACATTGTGGTGCGTGCTTACGATGGTGCAAAGAGTGTTGTCCATGGTGAAGTGGTTCTCCCTATCAAGATAGGACCTCAAGTCTTCAACACCATCTTTCACGTAATGAACATTCGTCCTGCCTATTCCTGCTTGCTGGGACGCCCTTGGATTCATGGGGCAAGTGCTGTAGCTTCGTCTCTCCATCAAAAGCTGAGGTATCCAATAGAGGGTAAGATTGTCACTGTGTGTGGAGAAGAAGAGTATATTGTCAGTAGTGTGCACATCTTCAGATACGTTGAGATGGATGGTGAATTCTTTGAGACTCCTTCTCAATCATTTAAAGTAGTTCCTCCGACCAGTCCCGTCCTTAAGCCAACTTCCCGTGTGCCCAAGGTTATTCGTGCTCCTCCTGCCATGACTTCTCTGAAAGACGCTCAAGCCGTGGTCGAAGATGGTGGTCATACTGGCTGGGGTCAACTGATCGATGTACCGTACAAGTCCGATAGATTTGGCCTGGGATTTCGCTCTGAAAAGGCAGTCAAAGATCAAATTAATGTTGTAGAAGATGCTGATAGCGATTGCGACTTGGATAGCTGGATTTTCCCAACAATTGGTGACGGACTCAAAAATTGGAAGGTTGAAGACACTATCCCGATTTCCTTTAGTCAGGAGTAATTGTTATTGTCTATTTTAGTGTTGCAAATTTTTAATTTTTACAATTGAACTTCTTAAAGCATTGTGTCTATGCCCGGGGCACAAATAACTAATTTGTTAAGGGTTTTGTCATTTTCATAAGCATATCCACATTCAATAAATCAATGGACTTTTTGCATTCAAATATTGCGCTCTTTATCTTTCCTGTCATCTTTTAAACAAGCTATGCTTTCTTACACACACTCACGTAACAAATTGTAGATCCATACCCACTCTGGATCCTGTTGATAATAATTCTGCTACTGTTCATTATGATTTTGAAAATCCGATCTACCAAGCCGAGGATGGAAGTGAGGAAGATTGTGAAGTACCTGGAGAGCTTGCCAGACTGTTACTGCAAGAGGAAAAGACTATACAGCCGCATGAGGAATCAATTGAGACTGTAAATCTGGGTACCGAAGTAGACAAGAAAGAAGTCAAAATAGGAGCAGGCTTGGAAAACAGTATCAAAGAAAGATTGATTCTTATGTTACATGATTATGTAGAGATTTTTGCTTGGTCATATGAAGACATGCCAGGACTGGATACTGATATAGTAGTGCATCGTTTACCAATGAAGGAAGATTGTCATCCTGTTAAGCAAAAGGTTCGGCGCATGCATCTTGAAATGTCTGAGAAAATCAAAGCCGAGGTTATGAAACAATTTGATGCAGGTTTTCTGGCTGTTACTTCTTATCCTCAATGGGTTGCTAATGTGGTCCCGGTGCCAAAGAAGGATGGTAAGGTGCGAATGTGTGTAGATTACAGAGATTTGAATAAAGCGAGTCCCAAAGATGACTTTCCACTTCCGCACATTGATGTTCTGGTAGATAACACCGCTCAACATAAGGTATTCTCATTCATGGATGGATTCTCAGGTTATAACCAGATTAAGATGACGCCCGAAGACATGGAGAAAACTACGTTTGTTACGCAATGAGGCACTTTCTATTACAAAGTAATGCCATTCGGTCTAAAGAATGCAGGGGCAACATACCAGCGTGCTATGGTGGCTTTGTTCCATGATATGATCCATCATGAAATAGAGGTATATGTGGATGACATGATAGCCAGATCTCATACTGAAGAAGAGCATCTCGATCATTTATACAAACTGTTTGAGAGGTTGAAGAGGTACAAGTTGAGATTGAATCCGAACAAATGCACCTTTGGAGTAAGATCCGGTAAACTCTTGGGCTTTATTGTCAGTGGTAAAGGAATTGAGGTTGACCCGGCTAAGGTGAGAGCTATTCAAGAAATGCCAGTTCCCCGTACAGATAAAGAAGTCAGAGGTTTCTTGGGACGCTTGAATTACATTGCCCGATTTATCTCCCATTTGACTGCTACCTGCAAACCCATCTTCAAATTACTGAGGAAAAATCAAGAGATGATATGGAATGATGAATGTCAAGAAGCTTTTGACAAAATCAAGAAGTACCTCCAAGAACCTCCAATTCTGATGCCACCAGTTGAAGGAAGACCTCTAATCATGTATTTGACCGTGTTAGAAAATTCAATGGGGGTGTGTGTTGGGGCAACATGACGAGTCCGGTCGAAAAGAGCATGCCATATACTACCTTAGCAAAAAGTTTACCGACTGTGAAACAAGATACTCACTGCTTTAGAAAACTTGTTGTGCTTTGGCTTGGGCTGCTCGCCGACTAAGACAGTATATGTTGAATCATACCACTTTATTGATTTCTAAGATGGATCCTATCAAATACATATTTGAGAAACCTGCCCTCTCCGGAAGAATAGCAAGATGGCAGATGATTTTAACAGAGTATGATATCCAATACACTACTCAGAAAGCAATCAAAGGAAGCGTGTTAGCCGATCATTTGGCTCATCAAGCAGTTGATGATTACCAATCTATGAATTTTGAGTTCCCAAATGAGGATGTCATGCTTGTTACTGATTATGAAGAACCTGGACCGGATGAAGGACCCGAACTGGGATCCCGATGGACTATGGTTTTTGATGGATCTTCTAATGCATTGGGCAATGGTGTTGGTGTTGTAATCATTTCCCCCGAGGGTTGCCATACGCCTTTCACTGCTAGACTATGTTTTGATTGTACCAATAATATGGCTGAGTATGAAGCATGTATTTTGGGACTCAGAGCTGCTATAGACCTGAAAATCAAGTTTTTAAGTGTGTACGGGGACTCAGCCTTAGTAATCAGTCAGATCAAAGGAGAATGAGACACTAAACATCCGAATCTCATCCCTTATCGAGAGCGGGTGTTGACATTAATCCCATACTTTGAAGAGATTACATTCGAACATATTCCACGAGAAGAGAATCAGTTGGCAGACGCATTAGCTACCATGTCATCTATGTTCAGAGTCAGATGGGACAATGAAGCTCCCATGATCACCATTGCACGATTAGATGAACCAGCATATTGTTATGAATTGAATACTGATGAAGTAGAAGAGAAACCTTGGTTCCACGAAGTAAAAAGATATCTAGAAACTCAAGAATACCCTGAAGGGGCATCCATCAATGACAGAAAATTTCTGAGGAAGTTCTCCGCGAAATTCTTTTTGAGTAATGGAGTATTATACAAACGTAATCATGATTCGACTTTACTTCGCTGTGTGAATAGAAGGGAAGAAGAAAAGATTATGGAAGACGTACACGACGGTATTTTTGGGACTCATTCTAGTGGACATACGATGGCCAAGAAGATTCTGAGATCAGGGTATTATTGGTCTACCATGGAAGCTGATTGCCACCATCATTCCAGAACTTGTCACAAGTGCCAGATCTATGCGGATAAAGTACATGTGCCTCCTGCTCCATTGAATGTGTTGACGGCACCTTGGCCCTTTGCAATGTGGGGCATTGATATGATTGGAGAGATTAAACCTACTGCTTCTAATGGACATCGTTTCATTCTTGTTGCTATTGATTATTTTACAAAGTGGGTAGAGGCGGCCTCATTTGCTTCCGTCACCAAGAATGTGGTGGCACGGTTCATCAAGAATAGTCTCATTTGTCGGTATGGCATCCCTGAAAGAGTTATCACAGACAATGGCACCAATTTGAACAACAAGATGATTACTGAACTCTGCACGCAGTTCAAAATAAAACACCATAACTCTTCTCCGTATCGGCCAAAGATGAACGGCACCGTGGAAGCTGCTAATAAAAATATTAAGAAGATTATACAAAAGATGACAGTAATATACAAAGACTGGCATGAGATGTTACCCTTTGCTCTTCATGGTTATCGCACTTCAGTACGCACTTCGACGGGGGAAACGCCTTTCTCTTTAGTCTACGGAATGGAAGCCGTTTTACCGGTGAAAATTCAGATTCCCTCTCTAAGAATTATGAAAGATGCAGGCTTAGAGGAAGACGAATGGATTCAGACTCGACTCGATCAGATAAATTTGATTGATGAAAAGAGACTCGCGGCTGTTTGTCATGGACAGATATATCAGAAGCGCATGACCCAGGCGTTTAATAAGAAAGTCAAAAGACAGGTATATCAAATTGGCGACTTGGTAATAAAGCGTATCATTCTACCATAAGGTGATTCTAGAGGCAAATGGACTCTCACATACGAA